>NC_056728.1:583140748-583373248 GCF_019279795.1 Protopterus annectens
ATGTTCATGCTCATTTATGTCAACCAGCCAATGGAAGGATAGTTGAAATTTCCCATGACTAAGGTATTGGGCTGTATGATGAGTGACACCAGTAAGTCCAGGTAGGTGGTGTGCTTTTCTTGGTTCTTGATTCTTGGTGGGGGACCTATAGCTAGCAATGATATGGTAGGGTATTTTGCCTATAGTTAATTGGACATGGAGTAGTTCAACAGAGTCATACTATTTGACCAGCCTCAAGGTGTACTTGCCTTTAATATAGATGGATACACCTCCAACTTTGGTTCTTTCATGATCATTTTGAGGTCTGAATGTGTGGAAGACATTGTAACCTTGTACGGCCAGGGTGCTGTCCATGGCCTTGAGGCATGTTCTTACAGTATGAACTTTACTTTCCTTTTTTTGTTGACTGTTGATAATGTGCTTATTATCTGGCTGTGAATAAATAGGACCAAATCAGTTTACTTTTAATATTTCGACTTGAATACATTTTTAATTTAGCTTGTTTTTGCAGGCATGTGTTGTGAAATTCATTTTGTTGGACTACAGCAATTTGTCTGCTACTTAGATGAGTAAGGCTGTGAGCTGTTAATGCGCTGCTTCCTGTAGTGTAGTGTTTGATTTCCTCAGTCTTCATTTGTCTATTGCATGACTTTGACCAAGTCACTTCACCAGACAGTGCTACTGGGTTGCCCCTGAAAAGGGAAACTTGGGTACACCAGACTGTTATCAAATGCATTACACATTTGTCAATTCCTGCATTATTCACATAGCTGCTAATTATTGCTTCTCTGTAAGCTGTTTGACTATGAATCTAAGTACGTCTCTTATAGTTTAATGGGTTACCAGATGCATTTTCACTCATCATTAGTTTTAAGGTAAGAGATGTTTACTGTTTCTCATGCTAGGTCTGTTTTCAATCTGAGAGAGTTTGTTTTGTTTAGAAAATGGCTGTAGTGTTTTTCCTGTAATATATATAAAACAAAAGATTTAAATGAAATCTAAATCTGTATGATAATGGTAAAAGTAATGAAGAAAATAATGGTTTACTGTCGAAGCGAACTCCGTCGACTGTACTGTTGTCGAGCACAGAAGTTCAAAAACGGTAATATCAAATACCAAAAGCCAACCTAGGAACGGGTTTTAACATGGGTTGAGATAGGGGAGAGGTTTGTAGTTTGGCAATAACACTGAACACCTATCTTGACCCATGTTAAAACTGTTCCTAGGTTGGCTTTTGGTCTTCGATATTACCGTTTTCGAACTTCCGTGTTCAACAACAGTACAGTCGACGGAGTTTGCTTTGACATTCTAATAGTAAACCAAAATAATATGTACACTGACATGTTTAAAAAGTGTTTTATGGTAACCGGGGAGAGGCAGACAAGTAATGGGATACTGACATGACTGGTGGGGACCTGGCTTATTACCCTGCATGGAACCATATTTATCCATGACCAGTTCTGCTGACTTTGGAGGCATATTCTGAAACAATACAACATTATCAGCCATTCACCTTGATCAAACTTGTACTTTGTTATTTCAGAAGAGATAACTATTCTTGACAACAGGAAAGACACAGGGATGTCATAATCAGATACAGATGAACTGAAAATATGCAGTCCCTCACCCTTCAAAAACAGGATGTTGTATGTAGTAATATTTCTATTTTTTTGTATTATTTGTGATTATAGAACAAAAGCTGCTGCAACTTCTATTTGTCTTTCATTGTTTTGTTTTATTCATTGCACTAAAGGATTAATTAATCCATTAATAGGCCTGGGTTACATAATATAGCCTAATTATATTGCATTTTAGTAATATATTTTTGCAGTGCCTTCATTACAGCCACCAGCAGCTGTGAAGGGGTTGATGTTTGTCTGGTAAGTAAAGTCTGCATTATTTGGAGTGATTACCAGAACCATTTGTTCTTCACCATCCATTATTCAGTCATTGTTGCATATTAGTGTGATACAGTCTTCTTTACAAGATTGGATTGTAAAAGATTTCATCATTTAGTTAAGAACTGTTACTCTGGCAGATAGTGTAGGGAACTAAAGCGCCAACTAGTTAATGAGCTCCTTTCTGTGCCATGGGTACAGCATTTGAATTTTTAAACTCTCAATTAGCTATTGCGTAATTCTGAGCAAGTCAGTTAATCAGACAGTCTTTTGAGGCAATTGGAAATTTGGGTTATTCTCATTACTTATCTCCTGGACTTTGTGCCTATTAACTAATAATGAACCTGTACTTGGCTTTTGCTCATCATTCCCTCTTGCATAGCTGAGCTATTCCAGGAAATATTATTGTGAGATCATCAACACACCAAGTTTTAATGCAGCATAGACCATTTATTCTTCAAGGACAGCAGGCGTCAGATTTGTGGATGAAACACTGAAATGCAGAATGATTTGCCAGCAGCAACATCGGCATTAGTAATAGCTCTCATTAATGTGACATTTTTCAGAATACTACTTCTGCAGAGATTGTGCATATTGACTTAGCATATGTTATCAAGCGGTTAATATTTTTATGCTATCATCATAAATACTCGTGCTTAAATTGAGCTACACATGCTTGGGTCTCGTGGTGTGATACTAGTGTTCTTTACATAACTTCATCCAAAACTACCAATAAAGTACATGTAATTTATTTTGTCATAACAATAAGTGGTGTACGATGTGAGGTATTGCCAGTGATGGCAGGAGAAGTAGGGCAGCGCATGTGTAACATATGTCAGCACAGCCAGCTGGAGTTTTGTAAAGAATTATATGTTATTTGTATATCAAACTGATTTGTACAGATGGTTGTGTTGAAAAATATATCAGGAAAAAAACTCACAGATTCTGGAGCATCATGTATTATCACTTTATGAAGAAATGGACAATAAAACACAATAAAACACAAACCTTTTGAGTCAAAAAGCCACTTTCTCAATGCTTAATAAAATTAGTTTGCCTCGCACATAACTTAAACATACTTGATATTACTCAGTCAACCTATCAAGTCAAGTGACATCATAATTAGATATTAAGATTTAAAGTGCTATTCCAGCAGAAGGAATTACATTTTAAATAAATACATTTAAAAAAAATATATATATATATGGATCACCTTTAAAACCTCGAAATCGCGTTTGCCCGACACACTAATGACCGACACGAAAAGACCGACAACAAAAAACGCCAACAACGCAAAACACCGAAAACCATTACACCAACACACTACACGTAAACAACACAGTACACTACATAACATATGCACTATCCCTAACCCAAACCCTAACCCTAAGGTCCGACACTACCGCACACTTACCCTACCTGCACCCTAACCCTAACTCACTTACCCACCCCTAAACCCACAGTCCCTCACTATCGCACACACACCCTACCTGCACCCTAACCCTAACTCACTTAACCCACCCCTAACCCACAGTCCCTCACCATCGCACACACCCTACCTGCACCCTAACCCTAACTCACATAACCCACCCCTAACCCACAGTCCCTCACCATCGCACACACACCCTACCTGCACCCTAACCCTAACTCACATAACCCACCCCTAACCCACAGTCCCTCACTATCGCACACTTACCTGTCCACTCCCTAACACTGAATCCCTCACTCGATCGCACACTTACCGAGTCCGTCGGGTTCTCACCTTGTCGGTCATCTGCGTTGTCGGTATTCTCGTCCCGTCGGATTCCGTGTCGGGCAAACGCGATTTCGAGGTTTTAAAGGTGACCCATATATATATATATATATATATATATATATATATATATTTTTTTGTTTTAAATATTCATAAACCACTGTATATAAGCACTATATAATAAAAAAGGCGTGAAATCTTAAACAACTTTGTTATAAAAATTTAAGAAGGAAAAGATGGAAGTTAGATACACATAAATCCACTACCCAATGTTTTAATTGTAGTTTTTGTAAATTTATAAATATAGACAAGTATTCTAGTCATTCTATATCCCAACAGAATTTGTTCTTTGCTTTCTTTGCTACCTATACTACATGCAATACAGAAAATGTAATTTATTTAGCTAACTGTGTAAAATGTCCTTCCTTCTATGTAGGAAAAACTAAATCAAAGGTTAAAGGATAGGATTTCTTCACACCTTTCTGAAATACATAGAAAAATAGACACAAACACTTTCCCCGATTTACTAATCTTCCGTGTAAGACTAGATTAGTCTTACACGGAAACGCCAGTGTAAGAGTATGATGGCAGCATGCCATGCATATTAACAAGGGCATGGTGCCTCAACTCTAAAGCTTACACAGAGCATGGACGAGTGTAGGAGGCATGTCGGACTGCTGAGCAGTCCAAAATTCCACGCCTCTGCAATGAAGAAATGCCGCAACTTCCAGTTACATGAGCGAGTCCACTCACATGTGTACAATGTTACACTACACTCCCCCATATGTTAAACAACTTACAAAATAAAAAATAAAAATATTTTTTTTTCTTCCAATATAGCTGCCCATAGTTGCGTGGGTTTTCCCATTGCTTAGCTACAGTTAGCAGCTTAGACACCAGAAGAGGATAATGAGAAAAATATATGCAAATTAAGCAACATAGCGATAGCTTAGTGTTTAGAGCCTCTCGCACAAAGAGGAGGCATTCCCGGTTCGAGTCCCACTACTGCACATTCCATTTTCTGTGGGAAATCTGGATACAAAAATATTTCCTGACATTTTTTATGTATAAGTTTTGTAAAAAGCATGGAAATGTTAAATGTAGTAGTGCATAAATTATATATATAAAGGTGAAATGTTAATGCATTCTTAGGCATGAGTACCCTATTTTAAGCAATTTGAAGCACTGCTAAGCACATTTTACCAGTATTCAGCATATTTAAATACAATTGCACATAGCTGCGCACCGCGCTAACCAGTGCATTTTGCTCATAGCTGTGCACCGCGCTAACAAGCGCAACGTTGGGCAACGTTGAGCAACGTTGGGCAACTTAAAGCAAAGTCGGGCAAAGTCGAGCAAAGTCGGTTAAACACACTCACACCTGCTTTGCTGTTCCTTAACCAGTCAGGTCTGCCCAGCAGGAAAATAAAAAGCAGTGACAGGGCTTGAACTCAGGATACTGTGCACTATAGTCACAGTACTTAACCACTAAGCCATGACAGCATTTTTCAAACATGCACTTTCAACAGAGACATATCTATCAAAGGGATTTGAAACATTGCCAATATCAGCTAAGCAGGCATGCCCACAGTTGAGCTTTCTCAAAACTGGCCAATCACAAATAAGTGCGGGAAATGAGGCATATTTAATGTCCACAGGTGGGAATATGTGCTATAACTGGTTGTAGCTTCCTTCTGCAGTCAGCATGGCTGGTGTGGGTGAAGGCACTCGATTTAGAGTACAACACTGGGGCATCCAGGAGTACAAAATTATGGTTTGGCTCCATATCCACAAACACGAGGAAAGACTCCTGCAGGGCCAGTACCAGGGTACCCAATATAAAACGGAGGCCTGGAACCATCTTGCCTGTGATCTCACCAGTGCCACTAGTGTTCCTCAGACTGTTGAACAGGTCAGGCACCATCATTCTGACCTGAAGTGGTGTCGGGGTGAAGAACTGGACCAGTGCATCCAGGAATCCTGTTTGATGTCTAATGCCTCAGTACTGAGTAAGTAGCCATTGTATTAAGTAGTTAAGAATTGCCATGCTTGTCTATACTATGGATAGGTATTTCTCAATATCACTGCATTTACTTCACAGCTGCAGGTGACTAGGCTATGAACCTGCAAGCCCATGAAAATAGGCTGCAAAGGCTGCGTCATGAGGCAGGTTAGTAAGTATTCTGCATGTACTGTTATATAAAATAAATGAGAGAACCTTCAAAAAGTCATTTAACCCAATAAATAAAGGAGTAATACTCCTTTAATAAATGTATAATTCCTGGAGTCCGTGTGTGTTATTTTCTTTGATATGTTGTTGTACTGTTGCATTCTACAAATAGTACTGTTGTATTAAGCAATGTCAACCCACACTTGAGTAGGCCCATACAATGTGGATGAAGGGAGTGCCAGTAGCTTTTATGCATATTTACAGCCCTCAACTGTTGGTTCATGCCCAGCATGTACAGCTTAATCTGGCACATGAGTAGCTTGGTATTGTGTCCCGCAGAAATGTCAGTGTGCTGCCAGAAATGTAGGGAGCTGTTAACATATAACTGATACTTTCACCTGAACATATCTAGATAATTATATGAAAGTAGAGCTGTCAGTGTACCATCTTAGCAGTAGTGTGTGTGAGCAATTCTCAAAATATGTTGCAGTAACATCTGCATCTTGGACAGTTTTATGTAAGATACAGCTCATGTATATAATGATCTAGCAAAATCCAATTGCACAATATAAGGACATTGGGTAGTGTAATAATACATGTAAGGGACATATAACTGCAGTTAATAGGAATGTAGTGAAAACTAGAAAGGTATATAAGTTGTTAATTGAGCTATCTTTTCCCACCCTACTGTATGTGCATAAGCAATTCCAACCTCACTTGGTATGTCTAATCTCAAAACATTTGTTGGGACATATGTCCTATTGGTTTATAAATATTTGCATTTATTTCCATGCATGTGCCACAATATTGGTGGCCTGTTGCCATCAATTAAACCTGCATGCTCTTGTAATGTCCACTATTGTTCTATATATATGCATGTGTTATGCTTGCTTTTCAGCTGTTAAAAATCTGGTGTGTTGGTTTAATGGGAATACTTCTGCATGCTGTTATAACTAATTGGGAATGCTGTTGACTGTTACTAACCCATATCTTTATTAAACTCTCCAAAACATAGTTCGTATGGGAAGGCCGGTCCCAGCGGACCCACCTGCCCCACCTCAGCTGGCCATGGCACCTGGCACCAGCAGATCTGGTGCCCAGCCTGGGACCTCCTCCTCCACTGGCCCTGTGCCACCTTCGGGTGGAAGCACTGCAGGGGATGGGGCTCGCCCCCCCATGCAAGTGTGGGTGGAGGGGCACCTATCACCCTTCGAACGCTCCAGGCTGTGGTGCGTAGAGAGACTGAATGTTCTGTTGCAGAACCTCTATGCCAGCTTGAGGCCCGAGTGACACAACTCCCGGGTCAGCCTGCCCCTCCTACACAATCCTCAGCACAGCCATGAAGGTGCAGTGGTAACTGCTCATGGGTGGGGACCTCAGTCCCACTGTTTCCATCTTTATATTAAAACAAAAACACTGTTGTATATAATACTAGCAAACATATCTAGCATATATATATATATATATATATATATATATATATATATATATATATATATATATATATATTTAGATATATGCTATATGTTATATCTTTATTAATATATTATTTTTAAGTTTTTTCGCATTCTCTTATGTAATATATTTGTTTATTATATAGTGCTTATATACAGTGGTTTGTGAATATTCAAAAGAAAAAAGTTTTTTTATATACACAATGTTTGTAAAATGTATTTATTTAAAATGTAATTGCTTCTGCTATAATAGAACTTTAAATCTTTATCTAATTATGATGTCACTTGATAGGCTGGCTGGGTAATATAAAGCATATTTAAGTTATGTGTGAGGCAAATTAATTTTATTGAGCATTGAAAAAGAGTCTTTTCAACTCAAAAGCTTTGTGTTTTATTGTCTTGTTCTTAAAAAAGTGATACTATATGATACTACAGATCCTTGATTTTTTCTTGGTTCTACTTTGTTTTTTTTTTCCTGTTGGATCAGTTTAACTGCTATCCTAGTTTTCTCGATTTTGTGTTGAAAAATGTATTTGTGAACTGCTTTTGTTAAAAATGTACCAAGAGTGGGTACTGCCAGGCAGAAAAGAAATATACCTGTAAGCCAGACTGTATTGTAACTGTTGAAACAAATATATTGTAACAGAGGATACCAGAAGAGAAGAGGTTAATCTCAATCCAGATAATTTTGAAAAACAGTCTGAAATTAAATTACCTGGTGTAGGCCATAAAGATTGTATCTTACAGTTCTGATTGCAGCCAGAGACAAAAATGTATGTGAAAACCAGGGCTAGGAATCCTACTGTATTGTCCTTGAGGTGAACTAATTGTTACCCTGGAAGGATAGATGTTTTTGAAATAGTTTTATAGCTTCCAGATTCTATAACACATCTTAGCAAAGCTCTATGTGTGTGTATTATGACACATATGTGCTAGATTTTAGTTCAGTTTCTAGTAAAGGGGGTAGTGTGGAAACCAGAGTCAAATGACCAGATGTATGTGATGTCATTCTGTAATCCAGCACTGAAATTATGTTTTAATACTAGATGAGACAGAATTCTAAGGGCTGTCTGATTTTGAAACCTGACAAAAGAAGGATTATTCACCCACTTCATCTTGCCTTGCTTTATTAAGTAGGAAACAGCAATTGTTTAAATCAGTCAGGAAAATATAGTGAGATTTGCTAAGTATTGTTTTTCTGTATCTGTGTGAATCTTTCCATCTGTGTTATTTTTAATATTTCATGTGGCTGAAACTCTGGTGTTTATTGTAAATAGATATTAAGTATTTTCATGTTCTTTTATTTATTATTAAAATATTTAAACTTTTCATTTTTTAGAGAATATTTTAACATTTGAGAGCACTTATATTTATTTGGTGACAATGTGGCTGCTTTTGAACGCCTTTCTACACAGGTCAAACATTACCATTTGTATTAGTATTAATTTTACTCAGTATAATTAGGTACCCTTGTAAAAGACTTAGAGTAGCTGGCTTTGGAGTGTTCTGGTGGCAGTTTTTACCTTATAGTCTGGGCAGAGGGGCATAGCTGGTAAATCTGTACCAGCCTTTCCCAGGTGTGTGTGTGTGTGTGTGTGTGTGTGTGTGTGTGTGTGTGTGTGTGTGTGTGTGTGTATGTGTGAAAATCAAATCTAAAAGAGAGTGTGTGTCAGCTACTTGGAGCAGGGACACAGAGCACTGGTTTCACAGAGAGGGTGGTGGAGGACTTAGCTTGGAACACTTGGCTGAGGACTCAACTCTACAGCTGTGCTCAGTGTGGGACCTTATTTGGGGTCTGGTGAGAGAGAGAGAGAGGAAACCAAGCCCCAGGACGGGAGTGTGTTCCTTGTGTGCTCTTAAGGGAAATTGTGCTTGTTGCAGAGACCTGCATCTGAAAATACTGTATCTATATTTCTTCCAAGTGAATGCTCCTCACCTGTGCCAGTAGTGGGACTGAGGCTTCTTGATTACTGTCCAAAGTGGCTATATCTACTGGTTGGGGTGGAGGGCTTTCTTTGGATGAAAGTACTTTTGCTTTTACCTGTTTATTTTTAAAGATACTTTAATCTGGCTTTGCATGACTAGTGTGCATGTGTGTATGAATTAAGTTGGAACACTTGAGCATGGCTACTGTGAGTTTGTGTGAAACAAACCTGAAATATATTGCATTGTTTAGTATGATAGTCAGCAATGTAGTTGTAATTGCTGGTTGTGGGTGATGTCTATGGATAAAAAAATGACTGACCATATTGAGTTGATAAAGTTAAACAGTAATTAGTTTGTCTTTCCAGGACTAGTTTGTATTTGTTAAAGAAAGCTGAAATATTTTACTATGGCCATTATTATCACAATCACACATGTGATGTGCAAAGTGTCAAAGTGGCTGTAATTGATCAGTATAGATATTGGTGAGCTATAACAACAGAATTGTGCATGGATTGTATTGGTTGAAATGTTCTGAAATGAGTACTTTTGTCATTTTGGGTTCATAACTTTTATTTCACTGCTTACTGAGAAACATATTAATAAAAAAACTCTATGTGTCTGTGTTAAACAAGAAATGTAATTTAAAACAATCAGGAAGCTGAATCCAAAAGAACATGTATTTATGCATGGCCATCAAAATGTGTACAGAGGGGATGGAGGGCATAGCTGAAAACTGCCCGAGGCCAAAGTACACTTAAATCCACCATTGGTTGGGAGAATGATGCAGTCAGGTCCATTTCTAAGATTGCTGTACATTGTTAGTCCTCAGGATCTGCATAATTGAAATACAATGCACTTATTTTATGCAGATGTTCCAGCTTGTAGCACATGCTCTTTTGTAACTTGTAAGGTTAGACATTATGAGAGTAACATTCTAAATGATACAGAATAGTCTCCAGTATTCTCCCATCATTTATATTTAAAACACAAACCACTTTTTTTACTATTATGATTAGCAGGTCATATTTTGCATTTTTTTAATTAGTTTTTTTTTGCTGTTTTTTTCTCTCATGATTATCAGTTTATATAGGTCTCTGGAGAGATCTGCTTTTGGGTGGCTACATTTTTTAGTTACTACTCATGTTCAAGTTGAAGTTTGAGATCTTAATCTAATGTGCTCACAAGGATTTTCATGATGAGTCAGGGTTGAGGTAGCACCATTATGCACCTGGTGGAACTGCTGCCTGGTTTCAGGTCTGATTTCAACAGTGCATGTCTTTTGCATGGAGTCTGCATGCTCTTTCACTCTTCGAGCAGGTTTCTGATGAGGTCTCTGGATTTTTTCTTAGCTGACAAAGTCATGCTATTCTGTGAACTAGTGATCCCCTTAATTTCCCTTAGATAGGGGTGTGTGTGTGTGTGTGTGTGTGTGTGTGTGTGTGTGTGTGTGTGTGTGTGTGTGTGTGCGTGTGCGTGTGCGTGTGTGTGTGTGTGTGTGTGTGTGCATGCATGCTGCTCTATGTAATATGCTTCTGAGTGCATGTACTTCCATTACATTGAAAGTATGCTTCTCACACAGACTTTAAATTGGGCTAAAGTAATGGATAGCCTGAAATGGTATACCAGATAAGCAGGACTGCTGTTACTAGAAGATCACACAGCAAAGAGGTTCAACATTCATTTGTAATTTTGCATAAACTTTCTGTGCAGTTATTCTTTATGCAATTCATATTGGCATTATATACATAGCTGATATTTATGTTACATGTATGCTTCGGTTTTGTGTTAGTATGTACCATTTAAACAATAAATAATAAACAAATAAATTGTAGTTTTTAGATAACTAAATGTCTCTGTTGCCCTCTGAGCCCCCCCCCCTCCCCCAAAAGCCTTCAGCAGCTTCTGGCACCCATAGAGACACAAATTAAACTACTTGACTTATTTCAATGATATAAACTTATGTTGCCTTCTGCTTGATTAGTGTTCTGCTTTCTAACAAACAAAAGAAATGCCAAATGTGTTTCTTCTAATGAAGGTACACAAAATCTGCATATTGTAGTTTTCTGAACAGATGCATGAAATCTATGCATTTGCTTATATACTGTGAGATTGGATTATACTTAATACTGCAAAATTGTTTCTGCATATGTAAAATGAGTCACACCTGACATATTTTAGATTTATTGTGCTTACTGCTCTTTCTACTATAAACTGAATCTGATAACAATTATTGTATCTTCATTTAGCTGTCTTAATCATTTCATCTTCACTGTACCAGTGCAAGGTTCTTTGTTTCTCCAATGCTTGTGAGTTGTGCATTTAGTAGCCAGGATGCTCTATGTTTTGAGAATTGTGTTTTAGTGCAGGGTGAGGTTGCATAGAACAAGAAGTTAGCATGATGGCTCTTTAATAAGATCTCTGCATTGGACATTGTGGGTTCATTCCTGGCTTCTGATTACTCTCCCCATACAGTTTGCTTGTACTTCCTGGGACTAAGCCTGTCACTATTTCTTCAGCTAGTTCACTGGTTTCCTCTAACCTTACAAAACATTGTGTTTGGTTGCACTAAGAATTATTTTTATATGGGCTGTTTTTTTATCCATCCATTGTTCCACAAGTAATTGATGAAAGTGTCCAAGGAACAGCCCTCTTAGCAAATGTTAAATAATTATCCAGAGGATCTTATTCTACATTTAGTGATAATGATTTGCTTTGCTCCTTTTTGATGATTTGTCATTTTATATCACTGGACAGTAAGAGAAAAGTACTATACATAGAATTGCTCCGTTGCTTCATGTTCACATTACTGGCAGTAACACATCTGTATTCCTGGGAGCCAGTGATTTTCAATTATCTGTTCCCAAATTTTCTTGCACAATGTGTCTTTTACTGTTACATTCTTCTTTCATATATCTTAATGGGATACTCTTCTAATCACCTTCACCATCTCCTTCAGAAACAGTCTCCATCCTTAGGTATTTGTTTTTACCACAAGAAGTAGTTATGTGTCCATGTAGCAAAAATCAAGTAACAACTAAATAAATCAAAAAGGCTCACGTAGTGTTCTCCCAGTCTTGGTAAATCACTCAGTTGATGCTAAGAAACAAATGACCATCAAGGAGCATCTTAAAACAAAAAGAATACTTTTAATTTAAGAAATGTATCTTTCAAACAAAAGAGTTAAAAGTTAAGCTCTTTCATCCTTGTTGATAGGATTTCATCAAAACTTGTTATCCATTACATAATACAGTTGTTATATCACATTGTTCAGTTGTCACATGTTCAGTTATGGAAAACTGGTAAAAGCATAGGATGTAATGTGATCTCAGTAGTTATTCAGTTGCATAACAAAGAAATCAGTACTTTCCACTCACATAAGAAGTAAATGAAATAAATATGTAAAAAAAGTATGTTAATCATACCAATAATGATTCCTCATACTGAAGTCTTATAACAACCTTAAAAAATCCCATATACAGCTTATAAAAAACTTTAAAATAGCTTGTAAAAGCTAATAAAAAACATATAAAAATGTGACAGTGTTCAAAGTATTGCATGCTTCATCCAGATGTATTGAAAATAGGTTCACTGAGCCCTGGGAAGTTGGCAGCATTTAACTTAAGTTGCCATTTTAACTCTTTATATTCTATAAACTTTTCCCAGTTCCCTCCCCTTTCATCAATAGGAATGATCTCCAGGATGTCGAATACACATTTCGTTAAACCTTGACATGCCACAGAATGTTTATACAATGCACTGTCAGTGCTTTTTGTTTTCATATCATAGTTGTGTTTATCCATCCTTTTCCATAAGGCCCACTCAGTCTTTCCGACATAAAAAGTGGGACAATTTGGGCACTTTGCTAGGTAAATCACCCCATTGGTGTGACAGTTCCCTTTAACTAAATTGATCTTAATGCTTGCGTAGCAATCCAAAGTGATTTGGGGGTGTCCATAATATAGCTGCACTGGTTACAGCTCCCACATTTTTTGATGCTAATATCAGTATTGTCTACCAGATTGATTGTGTTCTAGAAGGTTCTTAATGTTCAAACCGGTTTTGTGTATAAAGTTGGGTTCTCTCACAATTTATGGTAGACAAAATCATCTATCTTAACTATACTCCAGTTGTTCTTAATAATGTCTTTGATGTGCTCCACTTGTTCATTATATTGGAGTAGTACAGCCTGTGAACATTTGTTTGTAGAGTTAGTTTTTGATGCAGTGGGTTCAGTTGTCACTAAATGTCCAGAATGGGTGATAGATTTGTATTTGACAACCTAGTTCTTCAATATTTGTTTCCCAATGGTGGATAATAATTTCTCAGGGTAACCCCTCCTTAAAAATATGCTGTGAATCCTCTCATGTTCTTGCATAAAAAACTTGAGCTTAGAGCACATCATGGTGGTACTAACAGCCCCTTAAATAAGTTAATTTTAATATAGTAGGTGTGACTACTATCAAAGTGCAAATAGGTATTAGAAAATGTGGATTTCCTATGCAGGCTGCTGTCCTTGTAAAGGGTCACATCAATATAGTTTACATTGTTCTGACTAGTTTGGTAGGTAAACTTTAAAAGAATCTGTCATTTTGTTCAGATATAAAATAAACTCCACTATGTTGTTGGGGGGGGGGGGCATTACAGGAAATAAAAATGTCATCCATGTACCAAGAATACATTTTTCAGTATAAATTGAAACTTGAGTTTAAAATGTATTCAAGTTCCCTGTGGTAAATCACCAGGTTAACATGTACTAGGGCACATGCTGTGCCCATAGCCACTCCCTTAAGTTGTTTAAAATAGTCTCCTTAAAAAAAAAAAATTGTTTTATAAAGTAATTTCCATTAAGTCCATGAGGAGATTTATAAGCCTATTTTCCAGACTTGTAAGGCTTAAAAGAGCTGAGTGAAAGTATTTGACTCCCTGCGTGTATGATATGCAGCTGAATAAATCCATTGCATCTACTGTTACAAACATAACACTGTCACTGTAAAATCCTTGTTTAATCTTATGTAAAAAGTCTCAAGAATCTCTTAAAATATGGTTTATAGGTGAAAATATCTCTTTCAATATCCTTTCCACAAAGATGGCAAAAGGGTACGTTTTGGACCCCTGTGCTGCCACTATTAATCTTAAAAGGGGATCTAGAATGTCTTCATGTGTTTTTGGGATCCCAAAGATGGATGGTATAATTGGATTCTTTATACTAATAAACTGGATTTCCTTGGGGTGAAATTGTTCCTTATGTCAAACACTCATCTAAAATGGGTCAATCTTCCTGTATGATATAAACATTTCATTCATTGATACTGCTTTATATTTGTTATGGTCTAAAAGCATATAAGAAATCCATGAAAATCATACCCTCCTATATCTTGTTTCATAACCCTTAGATCCTTATTAAATCTGAATTCAAAGTATTGTTCTCCTCCCCAGACAGGTTCTGTGTCCGAGTGTGTGAGTGCTTTTCCAACTTATATAGCTCCCTTTCACAACACTTTTCAAATGTTGCCACTAGAGGGATTAAGGGAGGGCTAAAAGTACTTTTTTCTTCCATAGTAAATCATGTTCTCTTAGTAGTGTGTCTGATTCATTAGTGCTAACTACAAAGTTTAATTTTCTCATAAACAGTTTCAAAGCTAGTAAAGTGTCTCTTATGTACATATGTTTGTGAGGTACAAATTTGAGACCCTTGCTAACAAAGAAAAATAACATTCCTGTATTTGTACAGAACTGTAATTAAACACGTAAAAAACCTTGAAGGTGTATAACATATTGTTATTTGAGGTATTAATATCAATTAACTTTTGGTTCCTTTGGTTTTTCTGGTAGTTGCCCCTGGTTTTTGTTCCCCCTACTTATTTCACCCTCCCATTGTTTAATATTTCTATCTGTTAAACATCCTGAAAAGGGTGGGCTTTGTAGGGGGTATAAATGGTGGTAAAAAGTATCTGTCAGTGTGGTTAATTCTGAATTCTCATTAGTTTTGGAAAGTGAGGGAAATTCATCCAAACTCATGTCTGCAGTTTGTGTCATGTCAGTATATACTCTGTGTGGAGGGTTAAGTGGGGAATGCTCACAAGTTTAAAATCTAGAAGGAAGGTAACTTTTGGAAGCATGCTATGCTTAGGTGCCTTAGGTAATGGATATGCAATATTGTTGTGTTAATCATTGCAATCACATATCATTTTTTTTTTATTTTCTTTGTAAAACAATCTTACAATTCTGTTCAACATTTTTAAAAACATTAGTATAGTTAGGTTTTAACATGTTAAACAACAAGCCATTTGTAATTCTCTGGTTTAAAGTATTAATTTAATCAAATAAATGAAAAAAAAAGTTTTCCCAGGGTCCAAAAACTCCGTGTAGGCTTTGAGCAGAGCCTACATGGAGTGTTACCACTGACGCAATCTTGTTCATCATGCGTCATCAAGCCATGCATATTAATGAAGCATGGCATGCATAAGCAAAGTTTCACAGATCACAGCAGTCTTGCTGGCTGAAAACCTCTTATATGAATGTGGATAGTATTTCTGTGTACAGCTGCTGTCCATGAAAGCTTGCAAGCGAACACTGATAGCAATACTGTGTAAGATCTTTTATGTAAGTAAAACCAGCACATTTTAACCATCATATAATTGTCTTAATTTAAGATGTTAGTTAGCCATTAGGATGTTTTCCCCATTTTGCCTATTTCTTCCACATTATGAGGGCTACTATTTCTCATTTTGGAGATGGAATATTGAGAGCTATGACACATATAGCATTGATTTTGCTGAAGGATAGTAGGAAAGGACAGCATTTGCTTTCCCTTTCTTTAGTTTTCTTCATTTAAATTTTTTTGGCCACTGTTTAGGCAATGTGCCACATAGTGCAAACAATGGTAGCAGAGGACCC
This sequence comes from Protopterus annectens, assembly GCF_019279795.1. Classification (NCBI taxonomy): domain Eukaryota; kingdom Metazoa; phylum Chordata; order Ceratodontiformes; family Protopteridae; genus Protopterus; species Protopterus annectens. The sequence continues at coordinate 583,156,847 of NC_056728.1, forward strand.
GTGCACTATGTTTGCATGATGGTAAGCACAGCACATTTTAAAACATTGTGTGCACACCCAGTAAGGGCACAATAACTGGAATTGGTGGCAAAACATCAGGATATAAAGTGTAATTGGCAGGAAAACCTCATTTTACATTGTGCTTGATCTCTGGTTGTCATGTCTGGTGCTTTTGGTGAGGGAATGTACTTCCAAGCTCAGAGATGGGGTGTCTTGGAGTGCAAAGTACTTTTTGGACTCCTAATTCAGCATCATGGGCCCCTGTTACTGCAGACGGACTATTCAATCTCAGAATACAAATCGGAAGCATAGAACAGTGTTGCCAGGTCTTTGACCAGCGCTATAGGTATATCCCGCACTGGCAAACAATGTCAACACCACTTCAACAAACTCAGGAGGAAGAAGAGCGTTACCCTTGACCATTAGATTGGGGAATTTAGGACCAGAGGTATCTCACAGATGTGTAAGTATCAATTACAGTGACTACTTGTAAGAGTTAAAAGCTGAATATAGTCAAGACTGTTCTATATTTTCCAAAGTTGTCAATGAGAGAGCTGTAAATGTGAGGACCCATGCCGTGAGATTTGCAAGGATGCAAGAAGCATATTGTTTGTATGTATCATAACAGTACTGTTACTGTAGCATTCAAAGTTGAAGACAGATTATTTGGTATTTAATTCAGATGTATCAAACTGAGCATGCATATCTGAACTGTAAAAGAAAGAATGCACGCCTTAGTATGTAGCACAAAGCAACAGTTCCATATTCTCAAATAATAGTGAGCATGCAAGTCTCAACTGTAAAAGGAACCTATGCATGCATTCGTCTGTAGGACAAAAATAACAGTACAGTATTAGAGAGTAGTACAAGGTTGTGGGTTCAAAAAACACACTTCCCAAATATACAATACTGTTAAGTTTTCATCAGTATTGCAATGTAACTTTGGACCTCTATACCAGTGGCATAAATGGCCTGCTGTAAACTGTAATCAGTATAATATGGACACACATATGTGCAATATATGCACACATCAAGGATCGCTTACTGCAATCTGTGCTATAGTGTGCATCTGTTATGAAGTGGTTAGTCTGAAAAGTAATAAATACATTTCTTAGTAGTTTTCAGTCTTAAAAGTAAAGGTAACAGAAAAGAGTCAAATAATTGTGTCAATACTTTGTATGTCACATATGAAGTTACTAATGTGATCCCTTTTTTTTCTCTCATCCCAACCCTTATCTTCTCTTTTTTTAATATACAAAACTGGTAAAGTACAACAAAAAACCAGGCTTAAATAGTGGGAAGTATACTTGCTGTGTTCAGTTCAAGTCAGTCACAGAAGGTAACCAAATGTTCCACAAAGAGAAACGAAGCTGTAAACTGTAAACTGCTTTACTTTGCGAACTCTTAATCCAATAAACAAGAGTCAAAATCACCATAGAGTGTTCATTCGAACCTACTCATCCACTGGGCAATAGCTTGTAGAAAAAACACGCAGCCAGCATGTAAAAATAAATCCAAGCATCCAGTAGAAACCACGTTTATTAGAATAATTAAAACACAGGACTAGCGCTTTCAACGAATCTTCATCAGGCCACTAACAAACAAACATACTAGCATCCCTTTTATAGCAAAATGCTAAAGTCAACTACTGACGTCACATCCTGTTTAGACATACTGAAGTCAGCTCTGATGTCACATCCTGTTATACATAAAATATTTAAAGTGACATCACTTTTGTAGTAAAACACTACAAACAACTCTGATGCCACATCCTACTACATATAAAATATTATAAAATATTTTAAAAAAGTTTTAAATTATTTAAAATATTTAAAATATGTATACAGACATTTTGTAGACATATTCTGAAATAACATTTTACCCTGCTTTAACTGCTGCATTTAACATTCAAAATGTTTTAAAATATTTTGAATATCTATGTAACCATCTCATAGACAATCTGCAGCAAATAAAGTGTTTCAAAATTACATGCTATTTTCCTATAAATACTGCTACTTATATGCATACTAGTAACAAAATATTTAATGAGCGATACAATCCCATTTGAGACACTTGTATGTATAAATACATGCTTAAAATAGGGATCAAATTAATAGAGATATTAATATCTACACATGAGCTATTTAGCATAATTATAAATGCACAAAAATAATCATTCAAAAAGCTACATCTAAAACTTGTACAGCGTGTGCTTCTAAATATCATAATATCTGTAACAGCATAAATAATTCAGATCAGACATGTGCACACGCAGAGATGTTAATACAGCTGGTATTATAAACATAAAAATATAAAAATATATGAGACTGAATGTGCAAAATCAGGTGAAATCTGTGTGATGGTATATCAGCATCTTTAATAAGCCTGCAGAGTAAAATAACAGAGACAACGATGGAGATGGAAAAATGTGATGTATAAAAATGTCTTAAAAGTGGAAGTAAATGAAAAGCTTCAATGAAATTTCCTAGCTTTGAGTATAGGTTTGATGGAGACTCTGTCATTGAGGCCTGGATACAAATCAGCCCTAAGCCTGATGATCCATTTGGCCTCTATCTGTTCCGGAGATGGAACATTGTTTTGAAATACTTCAAACAAAAAGCTATGTTGGGTGGATGTATTAAGTACATGCCTAGACAGAGCATTTGAAGGACATGTCACTTTGATTTTATATAGGTGTTCCCTAATTCTGTATTTAAACTTTCTGTCCGCTTTCCATAAAAACGAGGGCAGTGTACACAGGTTGCCAGGTACACCACATGGCAGGTCTCACAAGTGGCAGAAACTGTGAAATGAAATTCTTGTCCTGTAGTAGGATGATTGAATTTATCAGTTTCTTTAATGAATTTGCAATAATTGCATTTTTGACATTTTCTAGTCATTTTATGATTACTAGTTGTATTTATGTCAAACCTATTTGGACCACATAACATTCTGTGTAAATTCAACTTATTTTTATATGTAAATTTTGGTTCTCAATATCTCAGAAATAACTGGATCTGTTAACAAGATGTCCCAATGTTTTCGATATATGCTTTCAATACTATTTACATCTTGTGTAAAATGTATCGGTATTCTGATAACTCCACTGCTAGTTTTGATGATGTTACTATCATAAAAGCCCTACCTTCTCTCAATTCACCTATGATACCTAAAGTAGCATCAACTTCTGTTACCGTGTAAGACCTGTCTATAAATTTATTCCTCAAGTCTTCTATACCTGTTTTGAAGCTTGAGTCTTCAGAAAACAGCCTAGATACCCTCCTTGAAGCTTTTTGTGATGTTACCAAAGACATGCTTAGGATGCATGCTACTTCAATGGAGAAAGTTATTTCTATAGCAATCCTTTCGAAAAACTCCAGTGTTAAGTATACCATTTGGTAGTTGTTCAACATATAATCCAAATAGGGTATGACATCTTTGGAATTAACCATAGAAAATCTTAGAAAACTGGTGTCTTGACTTATTTTATCATAGAAAGACCTCAATTGTTCTTCATCACCTTTCCAAATAAGGAAGAGATCATCTACAAACCTAGTGTAGAATGAAACATTCTGACTAAATTCCTCCATCTGAAATAGAGAAGAAATTGCCCAGTAGGTGACCATTAAACAAGAAAATATTATTTGTTAATACAATTTCCATCAATTCCGTGATGACTTCTATTCTTCCTTCGGAAAATGTGCCATCTCTAGTAAGAATCCTACTTATGCTATTGAGTCCCTCATGATTAGGAATAACAGTAAAAAGAGAGTTGACATCAAGTGTCACTAACAATTTATGTTGGAAACCATCACGGTCGAGGGTGTTCTCATATAGTTTAATTAGGAATTGTTTAGTATCTTTCAGTATGTGTGTGTACTTGTCCACTTGTCCCTTGGAGAGGCAACACTTCGAAGCATGCATTACTCGTAAAATTGTTCCAAGGGGTTTAAGGATCCTGAAAATGCCAACCACAGGTACTGTGTATAAAGATTTGTTATATTCATGGCAACAGTTAAACATAGATACTAGCCTGAAGTACATGGAGTTAATGAACAATTACTTCTTACCTCATGAAACATCATTGAGGGAGAAACTACAGAAGCAACAGCAGAGCTTATTTACCATGTACCCTAGACCAGTGGTAGAAGCATCTACTGACAAAATGTTAGACAGCGTCTTCATTTATGAGAAAAAACTGTTACAGCAAAAACATGATAAACTTAGTAGGGACATAGATGATTTCAAAAAAGGCCATGTCTTTACTTGGCCCAGAGTGGAGAATGGAGCCAAGGGATGGAAGAACTCACGCCTTCCAAATGAAATGAAAGACAATACCAATATTGGCCTGGCCAGAGATGGGCCAGATAACAATGCTGATGGTTCTAATGTTATTGTCATAGATAAACAGACAGGGGGTAAGAAAAATACCATTGTTACCACAGCAATAATACACCAGGATGGTACTAATGATACATGCTCTTGGTAATGTTCACAATATATCTGTATTTGAAGATGCTAATACAAGGATAGATATATGTGAGCATATAGAAAATGAAGACGATAATGTTAATAAGATTATGAATAAAAATCTGAAAACAGTAGATAAGATTAGCCTAGGCATGGACGCCAAGACTAGATTCAATAGTATGAGTACTGAATCAGTCCCTTTCCCCATCGCCAATCAATGGAGGCAGGGAAGGCAGAAAGAGACCAGCAGGACCAGTACAGGCTGGTCCTACACTAAAAAAGATTTGGCAAGGGACCAAGAATCAATAGTGTGGAACATATCAAGCAAGCTTTTAACGGAAGAAGAAAAGTCTGTCTTGGAGAAGGGTTTAACGTTTATTCCCTCTAGTAGAAGCGATATCACAAATAGCATTATTGATTTGAAAATGTTTATACGAAACCTCCAAGTGAAGGTTGATTTCACTAGTTTACCCCATCCGTTTAGAAAACCAAGCACTTACATTCCATGCAACCACCCACTTATCGAGGCTTATTCCAAACTGGTTGAGCAAGGATTATATGAAAATGATGCAAATAGTAGGAAAAAGAGATGGTTTGGCAACCTGAAACCAGTACAAAGGAAAGCACTTAATGGCTTGAAAGGTGATAGGACCATTATGATAAGACCAGCCGATAAAGGTGGTCCTGTAGTTATCATGGACATGCAGTTTTATATTGATAAAATGTGCAATATGCTGGATGATTCTGTTTTTTATTTGAAGATCAATGATAGTAGAGTAAATAGGATCATATCAGATGTTTCTAGTAGATTAAATGTTATGTTGAATGAGGGTAAGATTAATCAAGAATTATTCACATACCTTGTAGTGGAACATCCAACGATACCCATCATACAGGAATACCCAAGATTCACAAAATGGTTTGGATCCACCTATGAGGCCAATTGTTGCAGGAAGGGCTGGATCACCGAGCGATTCCATCTATTTAGAGTCCTTATTAAGACCTATAGTGGACAAGTACACACACATACTGAAAGATACTAAACAATTCCTAATTAAACTATATGAGAACACCTCGGTGAGTGATGGTTTCCAACATAAATTGTTTGTGACACTTGATGTCAACTCTCTTTTTACTGTTATTCCTAATCATGAGGGACTCAATAGCATAAGTAGGATTCTTACTAGAGATGGCACATTTTCGAAGGATCTAATAGAAGTCATCACGAATTGATGGAAATTGTATTAACAAATAATATTTTCTTGTTTAATGGTCAAGTATATCTTCAGAGGGATGGCGTAGCTATGGGCACTTCTTGTGCCAATAGCTACGCCAACCTTGTTATGGCCTACTGGGAAATTTCTTCTCTGTTTCAGATAGAGGAATTTAGTCAGAATGTTTCATTCTACACTAGGTTTGTAGATGACCTCTTCCTTATTTGGAAAGGTGATGAAGAACAATTGAGGTCTTTCTATGATAAAATAAATCAAGACACCAGTTTTCTAAGATTTTCTATGGTTAATTCCAAAGATGTCATACCCTATTTGGACGTATATGTTGAACAACTACCAAATGGTATACTTAACACTGGAGTTTTTCGAAAGGATTGCTATAGAAATAACTTTCTCCATCGAAGTAGCATGCATCCTAAGCATGTCTTTGGTAACATCGTCAAAAGTCAAGCCATGAGGGTATCTAGGCTGTTTTCTGAAGACTCAAGCTTCAAAACAGGTATAGAAGACTTGAGGAATAAATTTATAGACAGGTCTTACACAGTAACAGAAGTTGATGCTACTTTAGGTATCATAGGTGAATTGAGAGAAGGTAGGGCTTTTCCCTACTTCTAGTAAATGAGATGATAGTAACACATCAAAACTAGCAGTGGAGTTATCAGAATACCGATACATTTTACACAAGATGTAAATAGTATTGAAAGCATATATCGAAAACATTGGGACATCTTGTTAACAGATCCAGTTATTTCTGAGATATTGGGCGAAGAACCAAAATTTACATATAAAAATAAGTTGAATTTACACAGAATGTTATGTGGTCCAAATAGCATATGTATTGTTTTTCTTTCTTTTGTTATTCATTCATTGTTGTCTATAGCATCAGAGTATGGAATTATGTATTTAACAGACACTTAGTTACAAATGAATGTAGAATACATTTGAAACGATCTTTCATTCCATATTTATGATTAGGTATTAGTAACATATTTTTAGTTATAATAACCTAATTTTGAAAACAGTATAAATATACATTTCCATACATAATTTCTCTTGATATATGTGTGCATTTTATAATGTAGAAATTTTGGTAGTTGGTAAAATATGTATGCAATCAAAGATTTTGCAGATTTTGCAGTCAGTTTTTGTATGTACTGTTTTACTGAAGTTGCTTTGATCAACCCTAATTAATTGGATTAATAAGATCATTGTTGTTCAAATGGGTCATCAGCTGGGTGTTCAAAGCCTATATAAGTGTTTTAATACATTTCTGTGTTTGTCTGAAGAAGTGCATGTATTTATAGGCTACATTTGTTTTACTTCGGCTGGCGTGATTTGTGACCTGTTCCTTTCCTTGTGTATTTTTTATGTGGTCCAAATAGGTTTGACATAAATACAACTAGTAATCATAAAATGACTAGAAAATGTCAAAAATGCAATTATTGCAAATTCATTAAAGAAACTGATAAATTCAATCATCCTACTACAGGACAAGAATTTCATTTCACAGTTTCTGCCACTTGTGAGACCTGCCATGTGGTGTACCTGGCAACCTGTGTACACTGCCCTGCGTTTTATGTAGGGAAAATGGACAGAAAGTTTAAAGACAGAATTAGGGAACACCTATATAAAATCAAAGTGACATGTCCTTCAAATGCTCTGTCTAGGCATGTACTTAATACATCCACCCAACATAGCTTTTTGTTTCAAGTAATTCAAAACAATGTTCCATCTCGTAGAAGAGGAGATATTTTTAACACCACGGAACAGATAGAGGCCAAATGGATCATCAGGCTTAGGGCTGATTTGTATCCAGGCCTCAATGACAGAGTCTCCATCAAACCTATACTCAAAGCTAGGAAATTTCATTGAAGCTTTTCACCCCTTTGCCACCCTGTATTAACTTCTGGCTGGTTTTACTTCCACTTTTATGACATTTTTATACATCACATTTTTCCATTTTTCTCTCCATCGTTGTCTCTGTTATTTTACTCTGCAGGCTTATTAGGGGCCAATTGTTGTGAAAGATGCTGATATACCATGCGTTCCTTTTTCATCAAGCACACACATTTCACCTGATTTTGCACATTCAGTCTCATATATTTTTATATTTTTATGTTTATAATACCAGCTGTATTAACATATCTGCATGTGCACATGTCTGATCTGAATTATTTATGCTGTTACAGATATTATGATATTTAGAAGCACAAGCTGTACAAGTTTTAGATGTAGCTTTTTGAATGATTATTTTTGTGCATTTATAATTATGCTAAATAGCTCATGTGTAGATATTAATATCTCTATTAATTTGATCCCTATTTTAAGCATGTATTTATACATACAAGTGTCTCAAATGGGATTGTATCGCTCATTAAATATGCGTGCCATTTTTGTTACTAGTATGCATATAAGTAGCAGTATTTATAGGAAAATAGCATGTAATTTTGAAACACTTTATTTGCTGCAGATTGTCTATGAGATGGTTACATAGATATTCAAAATATTTTAAAACATTTTGAATGTTAAATGCAGCAGCAGTTAAAGCAGGGTAAAATGTTATTTCAGAATATGTCTACAAAATGTCTGCATACATATTTTAAATATTTTAAATAATTTAAAACTTTTTTAAAATATTTTATAATATTTTATATGTAGTAGGATGTGGCATCAGAGTTGTTTGTAGTGTTTTACTACAAAAGTGATGTCACTTTAAATATTTTATGTATAACAGGATGTGACATCAGAGCTGACTTCAGTATGTCCAAACAGGATGTGACATCAGTAGTTGACTTTAGCATTTTGCTATAAAAGGGATGCTAGTATGTTTGTTTGTTAGTGGCCTGATGAAGATTCGTTGAAAGCGCTAGCCCTGTGTTTTAATTATTCTAATAAATGTGGTTTCTACTGGACGCTTGGATTTATTTTTACATGCTGGCTGCGTGTTTTTTCTACAAGCTATTGCCCAGTGGATGAGTAGGTTCGAATGAACACTCTATGGTGATTTTGACTCTTGTTTATTGGATTAAGAGTTCGCAAAGTAAAGCAGTCTACAGTTTACAGCTTCGTTTCTCTTTGTGGAACATTTGGTTACCTTCTGTGACTGATTTGAACTGAACACAGCAAGTATACTTCCCACTATTTAAGCCTGGTTTTTTGTTGTACTTTACCAGTTTTGTTTATTATCAGGCAAACAGAGTGTAGTGAGCACTATTCTTTGTTTTTAATCTTTTTTTAATATGTTTTCTTTTTTCCCCCACAGCACTGCAGGGTAGGCCTGTACCACAGGATCCTCCTGCCCCCCCCCACTCCACTGGCTACAGCACCACAGCCAGCACGTCTGGGAAGCAACCTTGTAGCACCCCCTCTGCTGCCTCTGCACTACCTGAGCTGTCAGGTAGTTCTGCCCTGCAGGATAGGCCAGTGGTTTCTTCCAGGAACAGTGCTGGAGGTGGTGAATTTATCACCCAAGACAAACTGCTGGGGTTGGTGTACAGGATTGTGCACTGCACTGTTGATGCATGCCTACGCTGGATGGAGTTCCTGCTCTCCATCCTTGTACAACATACCAGGAGGAGATGCATATATCCTGCACTGCATCCAGTGGCACAGTGAAGTGACAGTGATGACAGTCCAGTGGGTGAGGACTTGATTCTCACTGTCACCCAGCTTGATATCCATGGATCCTTCATGTCACCAACCTCACCCCAGCCATGGTGTTCACCCACTTCCTGTGTCTTTCACCATCCCTGTGTCTTGTCTTTTATGTCCTGTCTATGATTGCTTCCTCACCTATCCAACCTACCTTACACAGACATACCTACGTCCCTTCCCCAATATTCCTTTCTTTTTCAAAAAAAAAAAGGTACCTGTCCCCAAAAAAATGTTTGGCCTATATATAGCTCTCTATTTCACAAATATGTCTTCTTGACACACTTGATTCAGTCAAATTGGCTATACTACATGACTGTATTGTGGTCACCCCTGTCTCCTGTATCTAGAGGTGACAGTCCAAAGGCACCTAATATTCTGCATATATGATCATTTTTTTACTGTTGAAGAAATGGATAGCTATGGTTCTTTCCTACATCCCTCCTGCACATTTCTGCCCTGCTTTCACTTTGTTTTTCCCCTTGCTTGCTCCCCATTTCACCACTTTTCTATCTCTCCCATTTATTTTCTTTAAAGCATAATTGTGTGATGGCGAGCATCACTCACCAACACAAAGCAACGATGAATAGCAGCAATATAAGTAAATGCATTTAAAAGTATCATAAACACTTGTAAAAGTGTTACCTACACTCATATTTGTACCCAGTAACATTTGCCTCCAACAACAATGCATTAACATGTGCTGCCACAGAGTCAGTTAGGTATTACATGTATTTTATACAATCAAAAGTAACTCTCACAGTTTAGCAATTAGGTAGCACATGTATTTTATACAATCAAAAGTAACTCTCACAGTTTATCAAGGATTTCCATTTGTTCTCCCCTGTGCATGCTCCCCATATCACCTCTGTCCTATCTTCTTCCACATTGATTTTGTGTAAAGCATTATTGCGATCCTCATTAATGTTGCATAAATCATTATTGGGCGATGCCCATTTACTTTTTTAAACAGTAATACAAAAGCAGTTAACATTATCACATACAGCTGTATTCAGAACCAGTATTATCTGGCCCCAAAAAGGAACGTATCACTACATTAAGTGAATTAATACCTTAGCCACAGAGTCAGTTAATTAGCAGATGTATGCAACAGCAGTTAAGTCTGTCATTTGCTATTCAGTCTCTAAAATACACCTGCTAATAAACTGAGTCTGTGGCACCATCTCTTAATGCATTGATCCATTCCTTTTTGGGATCAGAAGGTAATGGGTTTGAACCCAGATGGATGTAACAGTTTCAAATACTCAAGTAATTTGCATCACACAAAGGTGATGCTTGAAGATGCGCAATGCAGAGCACCATGTTTGCGTGATGGTAAGAATCATGCACCACTTTCAAACAGTGTGTCCGCTGCCAGTAAACATGAGAACTACAATTGGTAGGAAACCAGCATTCCATATGGTCTTGATCTGTGGTAGGCATGGCAGGTGTTTCTGCTGAGGGAGTGAGATTTCATGCTCAAACATGGGATGTCCAGGAGTCCAAAGTGTATCTTGGAGTCTTAGTGAGGGAACATGGGGCCAGGCTATTGCAGAGGGATTATTGTGGCTTGGGTTAAAAGTCAGAGGCATGGAATAGTCTTGCTCGGGCTGTGACCAGTGCTAACAGTATCCCAGCACTGGTGAGCAGTTTTGCCATAGATGCTGTAGAGAGAGAACTGAATATGAGAACCTATGGGGCTAGATTGGCATGGATGCAAGAAGCATGTGGTATGTATGCATAAGAACAGTATTGTTATTGTAGCATTAAAAGTTAAAGACAGCTTTTTTGGTCTATTATACAGCTGTATTAAATTAAACACGCATCTGCCAATTGTAAAAGGAAGGTATGCATGCATTAGTCTGTAGGCCAAACCAACAGTACAGTATTAGAGAGTAGTCAGAGCTTGTGAGTTCAAAAACCACACTTCCCAAATATACAGTACTGTTAAGTTTTCATCAATATTGCACTGTAACTTCAAACCTCTATACCAGTGGCACAAATGACCTGCTGTAAACTGTAATCGGTATAATTGGAACATGCATGTGTGCAATATATGCACACATAAAAGGATTGCTTGCTGCAAACTGTAATATACTGTACATCTCTTAAGAGGTGAGCAATCTTAAGAGTACAAAAGGTATTTGTTAGGAATTGGTGGTCTTAAAAGTAAAGGTAACAGAATAGAGTCAAACAATTGTATCAATGCATCGTATGTCACATATGAAGTTACTACTGTTATCCCTTTTTTCTCTCACTCCCAACCCTTATCTTCTCTTTTTGTCCCCACAGCACAACAGGGTAGGCCTGCTCCACTGGATCTTCCTGCCCCCACTCCACCGGCTAAGACACCAAAGCCCAGCACATCTAGGACACATTCTGGCAGCATCCTCTTTGCTGCCCCTGCACTACCTGGCCCCTCCGGTAATTTTGCTCTGCAGGATAGGCCAGCAGTTCCCTCTGGGAGCAGTGGTGGAGGTGGTGATTTTATCACCTGAGACAAACTGCCAGGGTTGGTGAATAGGACTGTGCACTGCACTGTTGGCGCACACCTATGCTGGATGGAGCACCTGCTCTCCATCACTGTAGAGAATACCAGGAAGAGACGTAAGTGTCAGGCACTGCACCATTAGCACAGTGAGATGGCAGTGATGATGGTCCAGTGGGTGAGGACTTGATTCTCACAGTCACCCAGCCTGATGACCATAGGTTCTCCCCACTCTCATCCCAACTATGGTGTTCACCAACCTCTTGTGTCCTTCATCGCCCCTATGTCTTCTCGTGTATGTCCTGTCTGTCTGCTATTGCTTCCTCATCTACCCAAACTACCTGACCCAGACATACCTATCTTCCTCAATATTCCTCTCTCTCTCTCTCTCTCAATAAATAAATAAATAAATGGGCACCTATCCCACAAAAAATATTTGTCCCATACATAGCTCTCCATTCACAAATTTGTCTTCTTGACACACTTGATTTGGTACAGTTGGCTATACAACATAATTGTGTTGTTGTCACCCCTCTCTGCATAGGTGACAGTGCAAATTCAACTAATATTCTGCACATCTGAACATTTTTTACTGTTAAAGAAATGGATAGCTATGGTTCTTTCCTACCACCCTCCTGCACATTCCTGTCCTCCTTTCACTTTGTTCTTCCCCCTGCTTGCTCCCCATTTCACCACTTTCCTATCTTCCTCATTCCTTTTCTTTAAAGAATAATTGCATGAAGGTGCACATTGTGCAACAATGCAAAGCAACATGGAATGGCAGCAGGATATGTATATATATTTAATAGTATTATAGGCACTTGAAAAAAAGTACTACCTACACCCGTAACCAAACCCAGTAACATCTGCCTCCCACAATACTGCATTAACACGTGCTGCCACAGAGTCAGTTAATTAGCAGGCATATTTTAGAGACTCCATACCAACTATCACAGTTTAGAAATGTGGCTTGAGTTTGCTCACTGCTTAAGTATGCACAATCCCACTGGTTGCTGAGCTATCAAAGCCTGTATATCTAGGTTATATTTCTGGTGTTAACTGTCCATTTCCTTTTTATGACATAAAAATACATGTGAAAACATTAACAACTAAGGGCCCTATCTAACTACACAAAGTAATATGAAATGTGTGATTTCCAATGCACATCAATCTGGTAACATGCAGAAATATGGATTCCTATTAGATGACCAAAGATGCATTCTATCAATGCATCTTGGTCTAACTTAAAACAATGAAAAGGCAAAATCCCAGGGAAAGAATTTGCTTGGCCGCTTCCATTACTTTGCCATTTTTGGCACAGTAGTGCGATCTCGGAGTTGGTATATTTAAGTAGGGTGTGGGGGTGAAGCCCCCACTTTATGTATTCTTTCAAATATTTCCTCTCTTTGAACAGCGATTTTTTTCCCCTTGGAAAAAAATCGCTGTTCTGAGCTTTGAGATTGTAAGCTTTCACTTACATGGGCTCGATTATTCATTGTTCACTTTTTAAGCATCTGATGACATAATATAAACCCCAGAAATACAACTAATAACCCATACAAGTGTTATATGCAGGACTAAGGAAGGCATCAGCATAACCATTATCCATAGGAACATAGGTGATGTTCTACACGCTTGAGCTGACCCATGTAAGCAGTGGTTTAACTTGAGCCGCATTCTTAAAATGCGATAGTTTGTATGGAGTCTCTAAAATATATCTGCTAATTAACTGAGTCTGTGGCAGTACACGTTCATGTACTGAATGCAGTAATATGTATGTTTTTGGACTAGATGGTGCTGGTTTCAAATACAGCTTTATCTAACACTTGTAACTGCTTTTTGCCATTGCTGCTCATCGGTGCGCTATGAGCACCATCTCACAATAAGTCTTTAAAGAAAAGAAATGGGGAAGATAGGAAAGTAGTGAAATGGGGAGCAAGTAGGGGAAGAACAAAGTAAAATGAGAGCAGAAATGTGCAGGAGTGTGGTAGGAAAGAACAATATCCATTTCTTCAACAGTAAAAAACATTCAGATTTGCAGAATATTAGCTGAATTTGCACTGTCAACTCCACACAGAGATGTGACAACAACACAATCATGTTGTATAGTGTATTGGACCAAATCAAGTGTGTCAAGAAGGCATGTTTTCAGAAGTTTTGGGACAATTTTTTTTTTTCTGAGACAGAGGAATGTTGGGGAAAGGAAGGTATGTCTGGGACAGGTAGTTTGGGTAGGTGAGGAAGCAATCACAGACAGACAGGACATACAAGACAATACATTGGCATGGTGAAGGACACAAGAGGTTGGTGAACATCATGGCTGGTGTGACAGTGGGGACATTGTGAACTCATGGACAGGTTAGGAGAGAGTAAAAATTGAGTCATCACTCACTGGACTGTCATCACTATCACCTCACTGCACCGATGGCTGCAGTGTCTGTCTGCATCTCCTTCTTGTCTTAAGTACAGTGATGGAGAGCAGTGTCCCCATCTGGCTTAGGCATGCACCAACGGCGTGATGCATAATCCTACACACCAACCCTGGCAGTTCATTGTAGGTGATAAAATCACCACCTCTGCCACTGCTCACCAAGGGAACAACTGGCCTATCCTGAGGGGCAAAACTACATGTGGGGCAAGGTAGTATAGGGGCAGCAGAGGGGTGCTGCCAGGTTGCATCACAGATGTGCTGGGCCTCGGTGCTGTAGCTGGAGTGGTGGCAGAAGATTCCTGTGGGGCAGAACTACCCCGCTGTGCTGTGGGAAAAAAGAAAAGAGAAGATAAGGATTGGGATGAGAGAAAAAAGGGAGAACATTATCAACTTCATATGTGACATATAATATGTTGATATAATTATTTGACTCCATTCTGTTACCTTTACTTTTAAGACTACCAACTCCTAGCAAATAAACTTTTTTACTTTTAAGACTAAACAGCTCATAACAGATGCACACTATACTACAGATTGCAGCAATCAATCCTTGATGTGTGCATATATTGATCATATGCAAGTTCCAGTTATACAGATTACAGTTTACAGCAGGCCACTTGTGTCACTGTGAAGAGAAAAAGGTCCAAAGACTGGATAAACGCCCGGTTTACACCTCAGAGCAACAGTAAAAAATAAAATAAAATAGGCTGACCACGGCTGAATAAACTTCCAGATTCCAAATTCCAGGTTCCACAAGAATAAAACTTTAATAGGACAACAAGAGTAAGTGCTTTCGCGATCCAACAACTGATCACTTCTTCAGACTCATTAAAACATACATCAGAGCAGAGTGCTGGGAGCAGTGGTGGAGGTGGTGATTTTATCACCTGAGACAAACTGCCAGGGTTGGTGAATAGGACTGTGCACTGCACTGTTGGCACACCTATGCTGGATGGAGCACCTGCTCTCCATCACTGTAGAGAATACCAGGAAGAGACGTAAGTGTCAGGCACTGCACCATTAGCACAGTGAGATGGCAGTGATGATGGTCCAGTGGGTGAGGACTTGATTCTCACAGTCACCCAGCCTGATGACCATAGGTTCTCCCCACTCTCATCCCAACTATGGTGTTCACCAACCTCTTGTGTCCTTCATCGCCCCTATGTCTTCTCATGTATGTCCTGTCTGTCTGCTATTGCTTCCTCATCTACCCAAACTACCTGACCCAGACATACCTATCTTCCTCAATATTCCTCTCTCTCTCTCTCTCTCTCTCTCTCAATAAATAAATAAATAAATGGGCACCTATCCCACAAAAAATATTTGTCCCATACATAGCTCTCCATTCACAAATTTGTCTTCTTGACACACTTGATTTGGTACAGTTGGCTATACAACATGATTGTGTTGTTGTCACCCCTCTCTGCATAGGTGACAGTGCAAATTCAACTAATATTCTGCACATCTGAACATTTTGTACTGTTAAAGAAATGGATAGCTATGGTTCTTTCCTACCACCCTCCTGCACATTCCTGTCCTCCTTTCACTTTGTTCTTCCCCCTGCTTGCTCCCCATTTCACCACTTTCTTATCTTCCTCATTCCTTTTCTTTAAAGAATAATTGCATGAAGGTGCACATTGTGCAACAATGCAAAGCAACATGGAATGGCAGCAGGATATGTATATATATTTAATAGTATTATAGACACTTGAAAAAAAGTACTACCTACACCCGTAACCAAACCCAGTAACATCTGCCTCCCACAATACTGCATTAACACGTGCTGTCACAGAGTCAGTTAATTAGCAGGCATATTTTAGAGACTCCATACCAACTATCACAGTTTAGAAATGTGGCTTGAGTTTGCTCACTGCTTAAGTATGCACAATCCCACTGGTTGCTGAGCTATCAAAGCCTGTATATCTAGGTTATATTTCTGGTGTTAACTGTCCATTTCCTTTTTATGACATAAAAATACATGTGAAAACATTAACAACTAAGGGCCCTATCTAACTACACAAAGTAATATGAAATGTGTGATTTGCAATGCACATCAATCTGGTAACATGCAGAAATATGGATTCCTATTAGATGACCAAAGATGCATTCTATCGAATGCATCTTGGTCGAACTTAAAACAATGAAAAGGCAAAATCCCAGGGAAAGAATTTGCTTGGCCGCTTCCGTTACTTTGCCATTTTTGGCACAGTAGTGCGATCTCGGAGTTGGTATATTTAAGTAGGGGGGTGTGGGGGGGGGGTGAAGCCCCCCACTTTATGTATTCTTTCAAATATTTCCTCTCTTTTTTGGAACAGCGATTTTTTTCCCCTTGGAAAAAAATCGCTGTTCTGAGCTTTTGAGATTGTAAGCTTTCACTTACATGGGGTCGATTATTCATTGTTCACTTTTTTAAGCATTCGATGACATAATATAAACCCCAGAAATACAACTAATAACCCATACAAGTGTTATATGCAGGACTAAGGAAGGCATCAGCATAACCATTATCCATAGGAACATAGGTGATGTTCTACACGCTTGAGCTGACCCATGTAAGCAGTGGTTTAACTTGAGCCGCATTCTTAAAATGCGATAGTTTGTATGGAGTCTCTAAAATATATCTGCTAATTAACTGAGTCTGTGGCAGTACACGTTCATGTACTGAATGCAGTAATATGTATGTTTTTGGACTAGATGGTGCTGGTTTCAAATACAGCTTTATCTAACACTTGTAACTGCTTTTTGCCATTGCTGCTCATCGGTGCGCTATGAGCACCATCTCACAATAAGTCTTTAAAGAAAAGAAATGGGGAAGATAGGAAAGTAGTGAAATGGGGAGCAAGTAGGGGAAGAACAAAGTAAAATGAGAGCAGAAATGTGCAGGAGTGTGGTAGGAAAGAACAATATCCATTTCTTCAACAGTAAAAAACATTCAGATTTGCAGAATATTAGCTGAATTTGCACTGTCAACTCCACACAGAGATGTGACAACAACACAATCATGTTGTATAGTGTATTGGACCAAATCAAGTGTGTCAAGAAGGCATGTTTTCAGAAGTTTTGGGACAATTTTTTTTTTCTGAGACAGAGGAATGTTGGGGAAAGGAAGTAGGTATGTCTGGGACAGGTAGTTTGGGTAGGTGAGGAAGCAATCACAGACAGACAGGACATACAAGACAATACATTGGCATGGTGAAGGACACAAGAGGTTGGTGAACATCATGGCTGGTGTGACAGTGGGGACATTGTGAACTCATGGACAGGTTAGGAGAGAGTAAAAATTGAGTCATCACTCACTGGACTGTCATCACTATCACCTCACTGCACCGATGGCTGCAGTGTCTGTCTGCATCTCCTTCTTGTCTTAAGTACAGTGATGGAGAGCAGTGTCCCCATCTGGCTTAGGCATGCACCAACTGCGTGATGCATAATCCTACACACCAACCCTGGCAGTTCATTGTAGGTGATAAAATCACCACCTCTGCCACTGCTCACCAAGGGAACAACTGGCCTATCCTGAGGGGCAAAACTACATGTAGGGCAAGGTAGTATAGGGGCAGCAGAGGGGTGCTGCCAGGTTGCATCACAGATGTGCTGGGCCTCGGTGCTGTAGCTGGAGTGGTGGCAGAAGATTCCTGTGGGGCAGAACTACCCCGCTGTGCTGTGGGAAAAAAGAAAAGAGAAGATAAGGATTGGGATGAGAGAAAAAAGGGAGAACATTATCAACTTCATATGTGACATATAATATGTTGATATAATTATTTGACTCCATTCTGTTACCTTTACTTTTAAGACTACCAACTCCTAGCAAATAAACTTTTTTACTTTTAAGACTAAACAGCTCATAACAGATGCACACTATACTACAGATTGCAGCAATCAATCCTTGATGTGTGCATATATTGATCATATGCAAGTTCTAGTTATACAGATTACAGTTTACAGCAGGCCACTTGTGTCACTGTGAAGAGAAAAAGGTCCAAAGACTGGATAAACGCCCGGTTTACACCTCAGAGCAACAGTAAAAAATAAAATAAAATAGGCTGACCACGGCTGAATAAACTTCCAGATTCCAAATTCCAGGTTCCATAAGAATAAAACTTTAATAGGACAACAAGAGTAAGTGCTTTCGCGATCCAACAACTGATCACTTCTTCAGACTCATTAAAACATACATCAGAGCAGTGAATTTAAAAACCAAATGCATCCAATCAGAGAACTAATGCTCTGTGACATCATACAGCATATTTAAAGACAATGCATATATAATATAATAATAATGTATATAGATAACATATTCTTATAAATATTTTTTAGTTAAAATTGTCATTGCATTTTAAAAATGATGGAATAAAAATATTCAATGTTTCAAAGGTCTGGATTTCAAAAATGGTTTTAGAGAGACCGCACTTGTGTCACTGCTATAGAGGTTTGACTGTACAATACAATAATGACAGCAAATTAACAGTATTGTACAACTGGGAAGTGTGGTATGTGAACCCACAACTTCTGACTACGGTCTAACATTGTCCTGTTGGTTTGGCCTACAGACTAATGCATGCAAACTTGATGTTACAGTTGAGACATGCATGCTCATGTTGATACAACTGTATAAGATCCCCAAAAAAAATATATTAAACTTTTATTGCTACAGTAGCAGAACTGTTCTGCTGCATACATACCACATGCTT
Source organism: Protopterus annectens (assembly GCF_019279795.1). NCBI lineage: Eukaryota > Metazoa > Chordata > Ceratodontiformes > Protopteridae > Protopterus > Protopterus annectens. Next base: position 583,175,810 of record NC_056728.1, read on the forward strand.
CTCTCATCCATGCCAATTTAGCGGCATGGGTTCACACATTCAGTTCTTGGTCTTTGACAGCTGTGGAAAAAGCAGAATAGAATAGCATTATGGATACCAGTATCTTAAAACTCATACTCTTAAAAGTAGTCTCTGTGATTGATACTTACACATCTTTGGGGTGCCACCAGTCCTACATTCCTCGATCCAACTTTCGAGGATATCCCCATTCCTCCTCCAGAGGTCACTGTATTGATGTCTACATTGCTTACCAGTGAGGGGATACCAGCAGTACTGGTCAAAGCCCCAGCAAGACTATTCCATGCCTCTGACTTGTAATCCAAGCCATAATAGTCCCTCTGCAATAGCTTGGGTTCATGTTCATTCACTAGAAGTCCAACAAATACACTGGACTCCTGGACACCCCCTCTTTGAGCCTGGAATCTCAATCCCTCTCCACAAACACCTGCTATGCCTACCACAGATCAAGACCAACAGAGAATGATGTTTTCCCACCAACTGCAGGTATTGTGCTTACTGGGAGTGCACACTTTTGTGTTTTGCAACATTTGAAAATGTTGAGCCTCGCTTACCATTATGTAAACAGACTGCATGAACGGGTGCACTGTTAGGCAATGTGTTTGGTATTAACTGAATGCATCCAGTTTCTATTTGTGGTGATATGGGTCCTTCCTGCTAACTGGGTAGTCCATTCATCCAGTTTGTGCACTGCCATACTTTGTGCAAACCAGGTGAGCATAGCCAAACCAGTTTGTGCTAAGTGGCGCATTGCACAAACAGGTAACAAAAATAAATAAATAAAAAACAAAGGGAAAATAGTGGAAATATGGAAAATCAGTCAATGACATACACAGTAGAAAACATTAGTACACGAGATATGTTTACATAGGTCTAGATTTCAACTGTTACTCCAATGCACCTTTACAAGAAAGGATGAGTGCCTTATCCCTCTTTGCACACAAACAGCTTTCCAGAAAACTGAAGTCATTCTTCACACAACCAAGTGCAACTGAATGTACACTTACATCAAGGCATAAGCTATTTTTACATTTATTATATTTAGTATATTTAGATATAGTGCACTTACTGATCAAACACCCTATTATGATTATTGTTTGCAAATATACAGCTCTGTCTTTCCTTTCTGTGTTTCTTGGTCATTAATCAATTATCTCACCAGTACTCAGAGATGTGCAGTGTGTAAGCCAGTCTATATCACTGATCTTAAAATGTGTGAGGATATTAACTAGGAATAATATGATATGCAATTGCCAACAACTGAAGGGCAGGTTGGATGGCACAAACAAGCATAGACTGCTCTTTTTTTGGGGGGGGGGGCAAAGTTGAGTTCCTGTTATGGCACATGCAAGGGCAATCTGTTCTTTCAGGGGGGGGGGCAAAGCTGAGTTACTGTTATGGCACAAATATGCACAGAGTGTTCCTTTGGGGTAAGCAAAGGTGTTACTGTTATGGCACAAAATGAAATGGAGTGTGATCTTGGGTGGGAGCAAAGGTGAGTTACTGCTATGGCACAAACAAGGATATGTTGCTCTTGTTACTTTCCTTATTTTGCATCATGCCTGTTGTTTGATCTTGTTAGGGTTGTGAAGTCAGAAACTGCAATGTGTCTCATTACTTTCTAACTTCTCTCTTTAATGATTTTCCATTACAAATGTATGGTGCTAAACTGAGGGCATACAGTGATCTCATCAGTAGTTTTGAGAAGTATGGCTGTGTTAATATTTGATGACTGAGGCCTACTACTTAGTAATGGACACATATAAGTCAAATAAGTTTCTGCTGTCACGTTAGGGCAATTTCTGTACAAACCCCCACCGTTGACTTGCTTACTTTATCAAGTGATGTAATCCAAGGCTATGGCCTGATATTATTAAACAAGATATTCCAGGTTCAGGACTTACCTTGTAAATGCAGCAGTTGCCACTGTGTTAGTTCAGGGCTGACTCTGTATGATGCAAGCAGTACACAGACATGTCAGAAAGTAATTCTACACATTGCAGTTTCTTACTTCACAACCCTCACAACAGCATCTACTGTAATTCTGTGACATTTTGATGCCATCAACTGTGAAACTTTCCAAGGCCAATATTGGTTAAACATACAATGACCAGTTAAACACCACAAGTGCAGATATACTAAGCATTAAGTTAGCTACGCACCCTGAACATCAGACACAGATTTTGTATCCCTGAATCAGAAAGGTAGAAAACATGTTCAGGGTGCGTAGCTAACTTAATGCTGGCTCTTCTAAGAGTTTCACTGGCAAGTTCACATCCAGGAGCACTCTCAGATGCAGTGCTGCTAACTGAACATGGCTGCTGTCTGCTGGATGAGCTGCCTTCATGGGAATGGCCAGGACCATGACCCCTTGGCCTGCACCATCTGGCTGTGGATGAAGCTGCAGTAACCATACTTCCCTGATCAATGTTCCTGCCTTCTACCTATCCAATATCTGTGGGCTCAGTGGGCAGGATAGGCATAGGCCTACTGGCAGTTTGAAATGTAAATGCAGGGGATGGCAATATGTCAACGTCTGTGGCAGATTCAACCTATGCACCTCCTGACCATGCCTCAGGTTGACATCAGAGTCTGCTGAGACACTGACATCATGTGGCATAGGGCCCAGAGTTCCACTGTCAGACTCACCTGTGATAAATAAAAACAAGAAACACAGGAATACATTAAAATTGTCACTACTATAGTGTAATATGTCTAGCAAAGTAACACTGCTGCAACTATTATAGACAGTCCTGCAATACACACAACATGCCTGAGATCAATATCACACACTACAATACTTGTTTAAATTGATCAGCAGTACTGACATTAAGCTGATTAGCTTACCAACTGCAGAAGGCAAGCATTCATGGAGGCCTGATGGTCCTGAAGTAGTTAAGCAAAAGGTAAGGGCAACAACGTCACAATCAACAGTAACACAGAGGTTAATACATTTGCCTCTTTATAGCAGCAGTAAACAATTGTTTAAACAGCAATGTGGCTGACTGACAACTCCAAGCTAAACTTATACCTGTAGCAATCTGCAATCCCCACCAATCAAATAAGTACATCTGACACAGATTTAACTTAGTCATTTAAATTATTTAACTATACAACAGTATTCAAATGTTCAGATAACGAAGCCTACCTGGATGCTCCTCCTGGGGTGTGGTTGGTATGTCCAAAACACTGGCTCCCACATCAAACACGTATGGTACAGCAGTGTCCCGGGAGCTGTCTGTGTCCCTTAGGTTTGCTAGGAAATGCTCATTGTGGGTCAGTTGTGGTTCCCTAGGAGCGCCTCCACCTGTAACCAAGAGGTCATAGCATATTGCAGCTGTTCACCTTCTTGCAGAGGTGATCATATCAGTGGCCCTGAGGTGCACCTGTTCATAGCCTTGTCCATGGCCACCTACAGAGTTCAGATCTGCAAAAATTTGCTGCCATATTTGCAGATGAAAAGACATCTCTCACCTTCCCCTGTGAAGTAGGAAGGCACCATGTTGCTGAAAACCGTCAATGATAACCTTGGTTTCAGCATCTGTAAATGGTCTTTGGCATGGATTGAGGCATTTCCCTGCCATTATTGTAGGTGTTCTAAAAGAAAACAGATGTATAATATACATAAATATCACATAACTACAAAATACAGTAAGTGTTTACATATGCAAGATAAAAGGTAGCCAGTCACTATTACCCACGGGAGAAACATTAAACAGTCTATAGATGTGCTATACTAACAACAGGCAGGATGCAAAACAAGGAGGGTAAGAAGAGCAACATATCCTTGTTAGTGCCATAAGAGTAACTCACCTTAGCCACCACCCCCACAAAAGAGGCAAATGACCCTCTTAGCTAACAAAACATCTTTAAAATGCTAAAAGTGCTGTCAAAGGACCTGTTCCTGAAACATTTGTACATATTTCTCACACAGCATTCCTTTCCATGAATTTTACATCTTTCCAAGCACACGTACCTCTAATTTGGCTTGACAAACATGGCCATGTACACTTCTAACTAATGCATACAGATAACACTGTAAAAGCTTGTGCTTCACATTATTTTTAAATACATCCAGCATATGCAGTCTGTAGGTGACAAAATGTAAACATACCTTCTGAGATGCAGTACCACTCCTTACAGATATCCTGTAGAAAAAACTCACAATCACTGTTCTAAACATGTAGAATGCTTCTCAGCATCAGTTTTCCTATCTACAGTGTGGCCTTTTTATATGGTGTAGATTAATAATGGATTGCAGCTGTGGAGGATTACTGTTTAGTTGGGGGCATTCACAATAGCACTGTAGGCTGCCTTACGTCCACTGGGCAGGTCATCTTAGATCAACAAAGTGTCTCTGGAGAGCCCACAGGCCTTTCTCATCAACATAACACAGATGCTACAAAACATGCCATGATGTTTGTGGATACATTACAAGCCATGTCACTGTAAAGTACAGTTTTGTACCTACTATAAATGTAGATGTTCGAGTGTACACCCTGCTGCAGTCATCACACTTGGGTTATCCTGTCATCAGGCAGTCCCGCAGTCAGTCGGAATTCCAAAGTCTTGGTCCGGCGTCGGTTACTGTCACTTCTTCCCTGACGTCAGTGTGCCAGGGGTATATATAATGCATCCAACACGATTTTCTTCAGTTTTTCTTGCCCCAGATGTCAGGTGCCCCCAAAAAGGTGGTCAGTAATTAGTACCAATTTGTGAAGTTTTAGCACAAACACAAAATCCCTCTAGCTATAAGCAAATACATCAGGAAGGTTTTGTAGAGATCAGAGGGGATGGAGGGGGGGTAACCTGGACTGCAGCAGGGTGTACACTCGAACATCTACATTTATGGTCGGTACAAAACTGTACTATGTGTTACCCTGCTGCAGTCATCACACTTGGGTAGAATCCCAAAGCTAAGGATGGGTGGAGGATTCATAGAGGGTTAGAGGAGGCTAGAAGGCCCTGCAGAACTGCAGTGGCAAAGCCAGCTCTAGTCTTAGAGTAAAGTGGTAAGCGGTAGTGTTTGGTAAAGGTGTGTACTGAACTCCAAGTTGCAGCTTCCAAAATATCCTTGGTTGGAACCCCCCTGAGGAAGGCTGTAGATGTAGCTGTTGCCCTGGTAGAGTGGGGCCTAATGGTAGCTGGTTTTCCATGATGGGTATAGCAAAAACGAATGAAATGTCCTATCCATTTGGAAATGGTTTGTTTTGATATAGCCTTCCCTTGTGAAGCTGTAGCATAGGATACAAACAGCTGGTCAGATTTTCTGAAAACCTTAGTTTTATCCAAGTAGTAATGAAGCTGCCTGTGAATGTCCAAGGAATACAGGAGTCTTTCTCCTTTGTTCTGTGGATTTGGTAAGAAGGTGGGTAAGTGGATGGTTTGATTTAAAGCCACACTGGAAACCACCTTAGGCATGAAGGAAGGATTAGTTCGTACAGAAACTCTGTCTTGATGGAAAATGAGGAAAGGTTCCACTGCCATTAGTGCCTGCAGCTCTGAGACTCTTCTAGCTGAAGTTATTACTAGCAGCAGGGCAGTCTTCCATGATAGAAACTGTAGATCTGCAGAGAAAGCTGGTTCAAAGGGAGGTAGTGTAAGTTTCTCCAGAACAAAATTGAGGTCCCATGTTGGTGTAGGTGCTCTCCTGGGGGGGTCTAATGTTTTTTGCCCCTCTGAGGAACTGCCTTAGAAGTCGATTTGAAAATAATGGTGGATCCGTGTTGTAGTGGGCTGAAATAGCTGATGCATGGATTTTAATGGAAGAAAAAGAAAGTCCTTTGTGCAACATCTGAGTTAAATACTGTAGAATCTGAGGCATGTGAGGCTGAAGTGTGTTTTGGCCTTTAGCTTGGTTCCAGGTGCAAAATCTTTTCCATTTGTCCGAGTAGGCCTTCCTGGTGCTGGGCCTCCTAGCTTCCAGAGAACATCCATAACTGCTTGGGAAAGAGGAGCTGGCTGGATGCTTAGGTGATTTGCCAAGGTTTACCCCGGGAATCATCTCTGTGTCACTGCTGGACAGAGGCACAACAAACTAATGGGCACAGTATTTTTTCATATAAGGGGTGGCGTAAGCCACAAAAATTTGGGCTAGGCTTATAAATGCCTTAGGGCAGATAGCCTAGTATAAACCTATGAACCTATGAACCATGCAGCCAGATTTAAGGTTTTGAGCTGGCTGTGTAGAATCTGATTGTTTTGCTGTGTGAGCAAATGAGCAATTTGTGGCAAAATCCAAGGTGGGCCCTGGGCCATATTCCCTAATAGTGGGTACCAGTGCTGGCGTGGTGAGTCTGGGGCTATAAGTATCAGTCGTGGTCTCTCCTTTCTGATTTTCAGAAGCACCTTTGTGAGGAGAGGCAATAGAGGGAAGGCATATACTGTCAGGGTTTTCCAACTGAATGAGAGTGCGTCCACTTTCCAAGCTTGATGGTGAAGTGTCCTTGTACAAAATTTTGTTAGCTGATAGACCTGTTTGCCAGCCCCCAAAACTATGTCTGGAAGGCCCCATTTTTGAGTTATCATTGCAAATACTTGTGGATCCGGTTTCCACTCATGGGGATCCATGATGTTTCTGCTGAGGTCGTCTGCCAATGTGTTCTTTTTTCCTGGCAGGAATTGAGCTTGTAGCTGAACTTGGTAAGCCAGTGCTGTGTTCCACAAGGTCATTGCTTGCCTGCATAGAGGGTAGGAGTGTGTACCCCCTTGTTTGTTTATGTACCACATTACTGTGGTGTTGTCCATCCTTATTGTAAGTTGTCCTGGATGTAATAGGTTCTTGAAGGCTGTCAGAGCATTCTGTACAGCTAGCATCTCTTTTTGATTGATGTGCAGATTTCTTTGACCTGCAGTCCATACGCCTTGAATGCACTGTCCTGCCATGTGTGACCCCAGGCGTAGTTCGATGCATCTGTTGTGATAGTTTGCCTGGCTGGGGGCAAGGTGAAAAGCTGACCCTTGTTGAGGTGACATGCCTGTGACCACCATAGAAACTCTTGTTGTAGGCAAGGAATGAGAGATATCATTGTGTCCAACTGTGGCTGTGATGAGACCATACACTTTTTAGGTACCACTGTAATTTCCTCATATGCAGCTTTGCAAATGGTATTAGTAGTATGTAAGATGCCATGAAGCCCAAGGCCTGCAGAATTTTTCTTGCAGGGAGTAGGGTCTTTGTTGCCATTGTTTTGAAATATTGAGTCAGTTGTAGTTGTTTGTCTGGCGTCAGATAAGCCTTCTGGGCTGTTGTATTCAAGCTGGCATCCAGGAATGTCATATTTTATGAAGGTACTAGTTTTGATTTCTTTTCGTTTACTGTGTACCCCAGGCAACTTAGAAGATGTTTTACAAAAGCCAGATGTTTGTAAGAGGATGTCCTTGCTTTCTGCTTGGATGAGGCAGTCATCCAGGTATGGGTATATTTGAATTCCTCTTTGTCTGCAGTATGCAATTACTGGTGCCAGACATTTTGTGAAGACCCTGGGCACAGTAGATAAGCCAAAGGGCAGTGCAGAGAATTGGTAATGGGTTGAACCTGCAATGAAATGGAGGTATCTTCTGCAACTTTGTCTGATAGGGACATGCAGGTATGCCTCCTTGAGGTCCAACGTTACTAGCCATGCTTTCTTGCCCAACATGGGAAGAAGCTGCTGTAGTGTTAGCATCTTGAATTTGGGTACTTGTAAGAAGGTGTTGAGAATCGAAAGGTCCAGAATTGGTCTCCAGGCATTGTCCTTTCTGGGGACTAGAAAGAGTCTTGAGTACAATCCTTGGCCTTGCTCTCGTGTAGGTACCAGTTGAATGGCTCTCATATCCATGAGAGCTGTAATTTGTTTTTGTGCCTCTGCCCATTGATTTTGTGGCAGGTTTGGCATTCCTCTTTTAATTGGCAAGGTGTGGAAATGGAATCTGTATCCTCGTGAAATTATGTCTAGGACCCATTTGTCCTTTGTAACAATGTGCCAGTTGTCTGAAAAAAGTGCGAGTTTTCCTCCCAAGGGAGCTGTCAAGAGAGTGTTGCTTGGCCAGATGAGGTGCAAGTCATTGAGTTTGCCTTCTGGTAGACTGGGGCCTGTCTTCTCCTCCCTTCTGTGTTGCAGTGCCCCATTGTCGAGGTTTTATTGGGCTTGCGGTTGTCCTCTGCCTCTAGGACATCTGTATTTACCCCTCTGTGGTCTGTCAGAAGCTGGAAAGGACCAATTTTTAGTTGGCCAATTTCTGCTGAAGCGAGGGGGCTGTACCTGTAGAAAATCTTTGACTGTCTGCATAGATTTTGCCTTATCCTCCATTTTCTTTAAGACTTCTTCTGCCTTAACTCCAAATAGAACATCCTGCTGTAAGGGAGCATCTAAAAGCTTTGCTTTAACATGACCAGGCAGAGTTTGTTTCTTTAACCAAGCATGTCTACGTATAACAGACCCAGTGACAGCTGCTCTGCAGGAAGCCTCCAAAGAATCAAAACCACATTGTAAAGTATGTTTGCCCACCTGTTCAGCTGCATGCAACAGATCCTGCATTTCTTTCAATTCAGACTGTTAAGGGAGTGTGCTCATTTTTTGTTTTAGCTAAGACATAAGAAATTGCTGATATTTTAGCATGTGAAATTGGCAATTTAGTGCTCTCATAGCTAGAGTGGCTGAGGTGTAAGCCTCCCCCCCCCCACCTGTCTAGTGCTCTGGAGTCCCATTCAGAGGGTACAGGATTTTTTGCCATAGAAGCCTTAGCCCCTTTGGGACCCTGGGAGATAGTCTCTGGATCAGCAACAGGGCTTTTATACAGGAATTTGTGGGAATCAGGCACTATAGTATCTGTCTGGTTTGGCTGGAGCAGGAGGCAGAGAATCTGGGTTCAAACTAGATTCTAAGTAAACATCATCTACAATGTCTAAAACTGGGGGGATAGCAAGTGGTCTGTGCTGGGGGAGTAAAAGAAACTCTCTGAGCCTTTTCTTTGAGTCAGAGTAGTCCTGACCTTCCCAGTGAAAATGTTCCCTCATAGTGTGTAAAGTTTCCCCAAAGGAGTAGTCTTCAGGAGGGGAAGCTGAGGGAATAGAATCCTCAGCATCAGAATCTTCATAAGGGGAGAAGGAGTAATCTTGGTCCTCAGAGGAGCCTGAGGAAATAGACACTTGATCAGAGGAGGCATAATTTTCCTCTTGTCTAGGCCTTTTGTCGGGTGGGGGTTGGGAACCCCTGATTAAAGAGATCAAATCTTCAGCCATTTTAAGCATCTGTTTCTTAGGCATGGGGCTTTGAACAGGAGACTGAAGTGCAGTCTTTTTAGGTTTAATAGGAGTCTTAAGCTTAGGATACGTTTTTATGGTGAGCGTTGTCGGTCTGAAAATGCCTTCAGAAACCAAAGGTGTTTCTGCAGCACCGACATCTCTTTCTGCAGAGTCGTCGGTAGGGGCTGAACAAAATGGCTGCATCGGCCTAGCACTCTCCGCCAAAGGTTCCGAAGCGGTCTCGGGTTCCAAATCTGCAGTAGTCAGGGGCTGCGTCGGAGCCTCACTGAAGACCGGTCCAGCCGAGGCCTCGGGTTCTGGCTTGGGCCTAGGCTGCCTGTCGCTATCCTTGCGTTTTTTGTGAACGCCGGTAGTCGGTTGCTCCGACGGCATTGTGTAGTTAAATTTTTTACTGAAATAGTGTCGTGCGAAATCAAAGCGTCTTTTTATAGTACGCTTATTAAACCTAGCACAAAAACGACAACCAGTGACGTCGTGGTCTGGGCCTAGGCAAGGTATGCAGTAAGAGTGAAAATCCTTATGAGGTATTTGCTTCCCACAAGAAATGCAATTGTTAACTTTTTCTGACATCGGTCTGAGGCAACAAAAGTTTCCCCAATGGGGTACTTAGCTTTATTGAAGACTTCGGATCTGAAATTCGACTTCGAAAATCTCAGGAGTCGGCCGACCGGCACTTGCGAACTGCTTCTGCTTCGGGCACCGCACGGCAAGAAAGACTGAAGAAAATGGTGTCGGATGCATTATATAGACCCCTGGCGCACTGACGTCAGGGAAGAAGCGACAGCAACCGACGCCAGACCAAGACTTTGGAATTCCGGCTGACTGCAGGACCGGCTGACGACAGGATAACCCAAGTGTGATGACTGCAGCAGGGTAACACGATGAACATCTGGTCTGGTATAGCACGAGGTTACATCTGGCTGGCCTCCAGCCCACTGCCTGACCATGCCCTGATGGGATTACTGCATATCCATATCTATCATACAGCTGATAACATCAGCAGAGCCTGTTGAGGCCAGACTACGTTTTCCAATTGCTGGTGTAAAATGCACTTTCTAATGTCAATCAACAGCCCCACACACAGACACCCAGTTGACTGCAGTGAGAATAGAATCCCTACCTAGGCTCTGTACACAGGCTACAGAACACAGTATTTAATGCAAGCACCACAGATCATGACTGATTTGGTGTGTCAGACAACAGTTTATAGCTGATGACATCAGCAGTGTCTGCTGAGGCAAGATAACAGTGTCCCAGATGCTGTTAAAAAATGCACTCTCTAATGTCAAGTAACAACTCACACACACGCACAGTTGTTGTGTTTGCATTTTTACCTTAAATGAAGACAAGACACTTCTTCCTCTCTTTCAGTGGTATTTATTACACATGTGTGGGAGCCTACTGGAAAGTACCAGGGAGACTCCCCAAACAAAGGAATGCATAAGCTTATATGCTGGTGATATTGCTGACAGTACAAAAATATAAACTAGACCAATTAAAATAGTACAAAAGACAATTAACCAATCAGTGGTTTACCCATAGGCTTGAAGCAGTTCACATTACATCTCTAGGCAGAGAAAGAAAATCGGATACACTTCCATATAAGGCACATTTCCTGCCATCAGACAGGCTCATGTTTTTCAGTATTTTTCCATTATTCACAGTTTACTTAATAGTTCATGGTTCAAATCAACACATACAGGTTCTTCACATACTCAATCTCCCTTGAACACATGCTTTGACCATTCATATTCTACAATCCCCCATTTGATGCTGTGTAAGCATCACCATTTAATCTATCATGCATTTGCCCTAGGTCTAACATAACCATGTGTCTAGTTCCTTCAACATTGTCACATATTTTAGCTTCATCATCCATAACTGTAGGCATATAAAACTCTGGCATCTTTTTAGTAGTCTTGAAAGACATTAATTTCAAAATCAATGTTTTGATTAAAAACACAACAAGAAAGGCAATAAGAGCTAATACTGCAATGAATATGATTAACTTTAAAAGTCTACCTCCCCAACCTGAAAACAGGTTTGTTAGCCATGCCCACATTGAGTTATTGGCCTCCTTGACCTTAGAGAGTTCGGAGACTCTCTGAATAAGCTCAAGATGACTTTCAATTTTGTGCTGATTGTCAGGAATATGTACAGCACTCCTGGATTAAAGCACAAGTTCCACTTTTTGCCATTAGGGTGAAATCGAGAGCCATACGATTTATAGGTTCATAGGTAGGTACTGGGCTATCTGCCCAAAGGCATATATTAGCCTAGCCAAAATGCATCAATCCCAAGAAGATTCTTAGGTTCATAGGTTCATAGATTAGTACTAAGCTAACTGCCCTTACGAGCCATTGTAAGCGTAGCCAATTATCCCTTGTGAGACTCAAACCCTGCACCTTGTGTTTGTAAGGCAAACACCTTCACCATTAGGCCACCCTCTCATTTTGGAGGACTACAGCTCTCATGGCAGTCAGTTCATCAGTCACTAGTTCTAAAGCAGAAAATGTGGTATTGCTTAATACCTCAAGCAATTTAGACAGTTTTCTCAGTTCCCAGATTGATTTTGCTGCTCCGTATGCTGGGATTATACCAGCCCATGATATGATGTCATCACCCAAGTCCATATGAGACAGTCCTTTAGTGCTAGCATGAACTAAGTCATGATGATAAATCCATGATGCATCAATTTGGCCTAGTGGATTGGTAGGCTTTTTAACCTCTCGCACAGTCCGGATTATCCCTTGGGGTAAGGCGGATGTATGTCGGATGGCTGGAACTAGATAACCTAAGAAACACCTACCAGACCAGTTCTCCGGTAGCCATTTATAGGCCCTTCTTTCGCATATAAAATAACAGTCTTGTACCAAGGTGGTAACATTTGAATAGTGGTCACTGCCCGTGGTTATGCCATGGAATATGGCAAGAAATACGATTTTCTGAGAACCAAATAATGAGGCATTTGTCAATATTGGCTGAATAGCATCAAATGAAACTCAACAGCCCGAAGCTAAATGTTTTCTTTCTGTATAATTGCACTGGTATTCAATTGTCGTATTGCAGATACTTTGTCCCATTTTTCGAGTCCAGTGATGTTGACTTGAGTAATTCCGTCGAAAACACAGAGTGCCATTGCGACGGAGAGAAAGTTGTAATGCAATAGATTTAATGGATGTAATGTTAGCAGTGTTGTCAAGTAGACTAGTCCATGTATCAATGACACTTAGTGGAGTCACAGCCAATGACAATCCCCCATGCACGGAGGGAATAGAAGTGCAGATCCAGCAGTTAGAGACATTGAATGTAGAAGCATAAACATATTTGATGGCTTGATAGGTGTTGAAAGGTGGGTGCCAAATGGCTTGTTTGGTGTGATGTGTCGATGGAGCAGGAAATAAAAATGGCCACAGTAAAAATAACAGTACAAGAATGACCACCAAAACGATTGTCCAGTATTTGTGTGGAAATGGTGGTTGAGTCCGTGTAGTGTCAGAAGTTTGGAGTTTTCCAAAAGGGTAAATATTAGGCATTGTCGGGTACTGTAACAGTTCTACTTCAAGTACGTGTAGCAATAGGAGGAGAATCTGGAGTTGAAAAAGGTAAAGGCTGTTGATCTTCAGATGGCACAACTTTTTTGACATGTGAAACGTGGATCCAAGTTGGAGATCCCTGCAGTCACACAGCAGATGACATAGTTAGAAGAACCAGGAAGGGCCTCTTCCAGCGTGGCTGGAGCGCTGTTTTTCTAGAAGAAGATTTAACGTGGACCCAATCCCCTGGTTGCAAAGTGGATGCTAGAAAAGGATCAGGAAGTTGTTGAGCAACTGCTACTTGTCGGTGGTGAAACTGTAAGAAAGAAACAAGAGATTTGCAATACAAAAGAATGTCATTATCAAATGCATCATATTCTGAAAAAGGTGGTGGAGGTGTCATGGGCATACGCAAAGGGCGACCCATGAGTATTTCATGTGGGGAAAGACCCTTAGTAGGATGCGGTTGTGACCGCATAGAAAGTAAAGCTAGTGATAAGGCTTGTACCCAAATCAGGCCTGTTTCTGAAGTGACTTTAGCAAGTCTGGTTTTCAAAGTCTGGTTCGTACGTTCAGTTATACCTGATGCCTGTGGTCTGTATGGACAATGAAATTTCATAGTAATGCCTAACATTGTACACAATGAATCAACCAACTTAGTAGTAAAATGTGTCCCTCAGTCAGAATATATTTGACAAGGAACACCAAAACGAGGTATCAATTCATAACACAACTTTTTTGCAACTGAAATAGCATCATTCTTAGCACATGGGTAGGCTTCTAACCATCCCGAAAAAATATCAACAGTCAAAACATATTTAAAATGAGCATAAGGTGGAAGTTCAATAAAGTCCCATTGTAAAGCACAAAACGGTCCCATTAGTTTTGGCACAGGTTGAGTGGGAGCCAGAGTGCCCTTTGAAATGTTATACTGTAAACAAATGGAGCACATGCTCAAAATATGTTGCACAGAAGCAGAAAGTCCTGGGGCAAACCAATCCTTCTGGGTTTGTTTAATCAATGCTTGTACCCTGACATGAGCTGGCAAATGATACACTTTTATAAGAGAATTTAACATAGATGTGGGGCAAATTAATCTGACATCTGTGTGCTGCCAAATTGAATCGGAGCATTGAAAACAATTATGGGCCAGCCATGTTTTTCTTTCTGATTCCAATGCTTCCGTTTGTAAAGCTTTCAATACAGTAGTGTCAAAAGTAAGTGCTTGTAAAATAGGCTGCAAAAATTTTCCCTGAACAGTATTCGAAAGAGCAGCCTGCTTGGCAGCCCAATCAGCTAAATTATTTCCCTTAGCTACTAGGGAGTCGTTAGACTGGTGAGCTTCACACTTGACAACAGCAATTTTGGAAGGTAATAATAAGTCCTGTACGAGGTGATCGATATACAGGTAAATTTTATTGGTGCCCCAGAAGATGTCAAAAACCCCCTTTCCTTCCATAGGGTACCAAAATCATGAACAGCACCATGGGGATAACGTGAATCAGTATAAATAGTAACAGATTTGTCTTTGGCCATTTTACATGCATGCGAAAGTGCCACTAATTCTGCAGCTTGTGCGGAAGTGCCAGGCAGTAATTGTCCAGTTTGCAAAGCCTGAGATGGCGAGCAGACTGACCATGCAGCCTGAAGTTCACCAAAAGTATTTCGTAAACAGGATTCATCCACAAAAAGAACTAAATCAGGATTAAGCAAAGGAACATCTTGCAAATCTAATCTAGGAGACAAAACAGTGTTAACTATAAGTACGCAGTCATGTGGTTCGCCCTCGTCACTAGTTGGAATTAATGAAGCAGGGTTTAGTGGTGGGCAACGTGTAATTTGAATAGCGGGATTACTTAATAAACTTAACTCATATTTAGTGAGGCGAGCATTAGAAAGATATTGAGTCTTTGTTTTTAAAAGTAATGCTTGCACCGCATGAGGTACCGCTAAGATAGTGTCATGCCCTAATGTCAATGGTGCTGCCATATCTATCAAAACAGCAGCGGCTGCTACTGCACATAAACACAGGATGGGTAGCCAGAAGCAACAGGGTCTAACTGAGTACTGTAATATGCTATAGGTCGATAGCCTCCTGTGCGTGCTTGTGCCAGTAGGCTCAAGGCAGTTTTACTTCTTTCGCAACAGAAGAAAACAAAAGGTTTAGAGTAATCTGGGAGCCCCAGGGCAGGTGGGTTAATCAATGCCGTTTTAATAGCCTGAAAGGCGGTTTCATGTTCAGGGGACCAAGGCAAAGGGTCTGTGACCTCCTTTTTTAAGAGCTGTAACAGAGGAGCCGAAATTTCTGAAAAATTGGTCACCCACTGTCTACAATAACCTGCTAGGCCGAGGGATCCCCCGAGTTGTCTCTGAGTTACAGGGCGGGGAGCAGTCTGAATGGAGGTGATTCTGCTTGGAAGGATTTGACGTGAACCTGTGGAAATGATATGTCCCAGGTATTGTACCTTGTCTTGAGCAAACTGCAATTTGGATTTATTTTCCTTCAAACCTTGTTCAGCTAAAAATCTTAGAACTAGAAGCGAGCCTTCTATACAAGACTGGGTATCTTGTGAAGCAAGAAGAATATCATCTACATACTGAACTAATACTGAACATGGTGATAATTGTAAATCCTGCAGTTGGTCTATGCATCTCTCTGGAAAACAAGGTCGGAGATTCTACATACCCTTGAGGTAGTCGAGTCCAAGTGCACTGTTGGCCCTTTTAAGTGAACGCAAACAAATACTGGCTATCTGCATGTACTGGGATAGAGAAGAAAGCTGATGAAATATCTATAAACATAAAACAACGTGCTGTAGGTGGTATGCAGCTCAAAATCGTGGCTGGGTTTGGTACGATTGGGAAAACAGGCAAGACAGCTTTATTGACTTCCCACAAGTCTTGCACAAATCTGTAAGCTTGTTTATCAGGTTTCTTTACCGGTAGAAATGGGGTATTACATGGACTTGTTGTAGGTACTATAATTTCTTGTTGCACCAGGACAGAAATGATGTGGCCTCTACTGTCAAAGGGTACTGTGGTACCAGAGGTAACTTTGCTCCAGGCTTTAGGGTTATTTTAACAGGAGTGGCGGAAATTAGAAATCCAACATCATTATCATGAGTGGTCTATAGATGAGAGGGTAATGAGGTTAAATGCTTATTCTTGCTGAGGTCAGACTGCATACACATTGTTTGCAGAGTGACGGTTTCATCTAAAGTAGCCAAAATACTATCCTGTTTGTCTGAAGGTACTTGTAAATATACTTCTTCAGCAGTACAGAAGATAGTTGCTCCCATCTTACAGAGCAAATCTCTTCTCAATAAATTTAATGGTGCTGAGGGTCCTACTATAAATGCATGATTGTCTTGCAAAGGTCTCAAAGTCACTGGGACTGGGATGGTTTCAGAATATTCATTTGGAATGCCAGAGACACCTACCTCTCTGGTTACGTTATTGGAGAGGGGGACATCTATTGCTGCTTCACTGGCTAACATGGATTTGGATGCTCCAGTATTAATCAAGAAGGGGTACAGTTTGTTTTTGACAAGTAACATAACATGTGGTCCATCTTGATCCACTGGTATGAAAGGGCACAACTGCTATTGTTCTTGCTCAGGGAACCTTCATTGTGATGACTGCCGATTGGATGGAGTCCAGTTAGAATTCCACTGAGGTGACGTATCAGTGGGTGGGGCAGGTTGCTCAGCCAGATACGCACATTCATTTTGCCAGTAGCCTACTTGGTCGAAACTGAAACACTCCGTTTGATTTTGGGGTGTGGCTGATCGATCTTCCTGCCGGTTTTGTCTGTTAAGGTTTCCAGCCCCTTGGCGTCCACCTCTCCCTCTTCCCCATCCACATCCTCCACGTCCACGCTGCCCAAAGGCAGTGCACATCTGAATTTGCTCTTTAACCAATTTCTCTTGAAATCCTTTTTTTCCTGTGCTAAGTGGTTGGAGAGGTATTGCACTTGTGTAACTAATTCATGCAATCCAAGACTAGGCCAGTTTAAACACACTTCTTTTAACTTATCTCATACTTCTGGGCATAACCCATCTATGAAAGCAGCAGCCGACAATCCACTTTGTGCCGGCCTTTGGTGGGTTTGGAGTACCCAGAATAAGCCTCAAAGGCTTCAGTAAGATGATTTAAATACTCGTCCATGGGTTAATCTTCTTTTTGAAGTACTGACTTGATCTTGGACCAGTTGGGTGTGGGTGGAACTATTATTGTGATAGCATCTACTAAACACTGTCTAACCACTTCAAACCCATTATCTCCATGTGAGTTATGTTTTGGAATCGGAGTAGGGACATTGGCATGGTCCCAAATCCGTTTCATCAGATCAGCTGGTATGGCATACTGAAGAACTGCCTTAACTTCTTCTATCGTAGGATTTTGTAAACAAATATGTCCTGCCAGCACATGCTGGAATTTAGCTGGATTAGTACAAATGTGCGGTAACGATTTAGTAATGGCTTGAAAATCAACCGCCGACCACGCCCTAGGTACTACAACAGTCGGTGGTTCCTGTGCACTTCTAGTATGAGCCGGGTTAGGTACCTCCCTCAAAGGTAACAATCTGTCATCGTCTGACGACTCCGACCCTGAATCTAGATTAAATTTATCTGGTCCAAAATACCCATCCCCACTGTCCATTATAGCAGGGAACTGACCAAAAAGCCTTTGTCGGTGTAAATGTCGTTTTCCTTTACCTTTATAATAGGGTTTAGCCTTAAAATACATTACAGCTTTTGCTTCTTTATGAGTCTTATTTTTCTATCACTTGTGTCTGGATCTGAGTCACTAGAGTGACTCTCCACTGCTCATTGTCTTTCTTTAGGGGTGGGGTCTTTAGTGGTGGAATCTGACTGCTGTGCTTCTGCTCCTTGTTGAGCGAGTGGGGGCTGATACTGCGGGGGTGCAACTGGTGGTGCAGTTGGTGGTGGGGGTAGCCAAGCATTATCGTCTTCTGACGATTCAATTATCTGTAATTTAGCTAATTTCTTCACAGGATAAAGCCCCTGAAAGGGTGGGTCCTTCAAACATTTACTGTTTACTATATCTAAGTTACTAGCAGTTTGTTGTAATTCTTTCAGTTGCTCTTTTAATTTCTGATGATTACCCTTTAAACTACTAATAACCGAATCCTTTTCTCTTTCTTTCGCCTCTGTCATCCAATCATTTAAATGCTGCCCTGCACAACCCTGGTATTCTTCTCCCTTTTCTCCTTAATTTCCCTTGGAGATTTAGCAAAATATTTTTATTAAAACTACCATTCTCTGGAAAGGTGAGTTTACCATCGTCCTCTGTGACGGCGACCCACTGACTTATAAACATACAACTGTTCCGGGACACATAACAAAATATATAACCAGCTGGTGTACCTCTTTCTGGCTCTTTTATGATTCCCACACTCACTCCCATTTTCACACGATAAGCTATTCTGTATTTTACAGAGGTAGCTATGATGTTTTGTAAACGTTGTTTTCCCCACTCTCGTATCTCCTTTTATGTCGCCAGTGTTTCATTTTTTCCCACTCTCATACTGCACAATCAACAGCAGAAAAAAAAAAAAATACATGCCACTTACCTCAAACAACTGAATGAGAGAAATTATTACATTGCTATAAAATTATTAATACCAAAATTTGTGTAGCAGATAAGTACAGGAAATGAAAGAAACACTGTCAAAACAGAAAATTCTGTCATGGGCCCTTTTACTAGCAGTACTTCGTTCAATCCCCAACTACCGCAGACGGTGTCAATTCAGATCTGAGTAAATGGCACCAATTGTTGTGTTTGCATTTTTACCTTAAATGAAGACAAGACACTTCTTCCTCTCTTTCAGTTGAATTTATTACACACATGTGGGAGCCTTCTGGAAAGTACCAGGGAGACTCCCCGAACAAAGGAATGCATAAGCTCATATGCTGGTGATATTGCTGACAGTACAAAAATATAAACTAGACCAATTAGAATAGTACAAACGACAATTAACCAATCAGTGGTTTACCCGTAGGCTTGAAGCAGTTCACATTACTACATCTCTAGGCAGAGAAAGAAAATCGGATACACTTCCATATAAGGCACATTTCCTGCCATCAGACAAGGCTCATGTTTTTCAGAATTTTCCACTATTCACAGTTTACTTAATAGTTCATGGTTCAAATCAACACATACAGGTTCTTCACATAATCAATCTCCTTTGAACATATGCTTTGACCATTCATATTCTACAGGTTGCACTGAGAATAGAACTCCTACTTATCTAAGTACACAGACTACACAACACAGTACATAACATAAGCCCCACAGATCAAGTCTGACTTGGAGTGTGTCAGACAACACTTTTTAGCTGATGACATCAGCAGTATCTGGTGAGGAGAACATGGTAATAAGAGTGTTCCACATGCTATTGTACAAGGCTCTCTGTAAGCAACAACACACAGACACACACACAGTTGACTGCAGTGGGAATAGGATTCCTACCTAAGTAAACAGACTATAGAACACAGTACTTAACAGAAGCACCACAGCTCAAGTGCGATTTGAAGTGTGTCAGACAACACTTTATAGCTGATGACATCTAACAGTGTCCCACACGCTGGTGTAAAATGCTCTCTGTAATGTCAAACAACAGCTCACACACACCGGACTGCAGTAGAAATAGAACCCCTACTTATCTAAGTATACAAACTACAGGACACAGTACTTTAAGCATGCACCAAGCTGAAGTCTGAGTTGGAGTGTGTCAGACAACACTTTATAGCTGATGACATCAGCAGTGTCTAGCGAGGAGAATATGGTAATAGTAGAGTCCCACTTGGTGTAAAAGGCTTTGTGTAATGTCAAGCAAGAACCCAACCACACACACAGTCAACTGCAGTGAGAACAGAGCCCCTACCTATCTAAATACACAGACTACAGAAAATAGTACTCAAAACAAGCAACACAGCTCAAGTCTGATTTATACAGGAGTGCAGGTGAACTTATGGTAGATGACTTCAGCAGGCCATGTGAGAGAACAGAGGTTGGGAGGCCTGTATGAAAGGGATGTGTAGGCATGAGCAACTATCAAAAAACTGGCTGCCCATGCTATTAGAGATGTAAATGTAGGAAACCATGTCAACTCTGCTAACTAGAGACATACATAGACACACAGTCGACTCAAGTGAGAACAGAACTCCCTACCTAAGCACACAGATTACAGAACACAGTATTTAACATAAGCACCATGACACATCTATGATTTATGAGCGCAGGTGAACTCACATCAGTGGGCCATGTGAGGAACAATGGCTTAGGAGGCCTGGATAGGCACACAGAGTTGTTGTGTCATATGAGGCTACCAGCTTAATAGCACTAGGCTGTTTAGAAACCCAGCTGTGTAGCAACATAAGTACCCTTATTGAGCATAGTTGGATGCTTCAGAGCAAGGTTGTGAGCACCACCAACTGGTCCTGTCCATGAGGGAGCACATAACATTATATAATACACTCTGCAGTGTGGTTGATGTATGTCTGGAAAACCTACTGAGACCCCAGGGTTATAGGACTTGTTGGAGGAGCCAACACATGTATGTATGTAATGTAACTATATAATGTAAAGTTATATTGGGCCTTTAGTTTGCAATGTTTCCACATGTAGTTTTATGTCATACTAAGGAAATGAACAATAAACACCAATAATAAAGCATCAGATATACAGTTCCATAGCATAGCGAGCATTGGATTTGCACGATGGTTAACAACATACACCTGTTTGCGCATAGGTGCACAAATACGAGAAACATTGCTACCATCTCACAATTAGTATTATCTAACATACACCTGCTAGTTATCAGCACTACATTTCCGTGTTGGTGTCCATTCATTTTGGGTCATACCACCCTATCTCCATTAAATGGTTTGGTCAAAGGGAAACATTGCCATGCTGAAAAAAGACCAATTTCCACAAGAAGTAGCATGTATCTATGCAGCAACAATCAAGTAACATCCAAATAAATAAAAATGCTCATGTAGTATTTTCCCAGTCTTGGTAAATCACTCAGTTGATGTTAAGAAACAAATGACCATGAAGGAGTGTATTAAAACAAAATGAATAGTTTTAATTAGTTAAAGAAATGTACCTTTTAAAACAGTTACATTTAAGTGCTTTCATCCTTGTTGGTATAACTTCATCAGAACTAGAAATCCATTACATAATACAGTTGTTATATAACATGTTCAATTGTCACATGACTTTAAGGAACCTATCAAAATTCGGTTTCCATTGAAAACTGGTAGAAGCATAGGATGTAATGTGATCTTGGTAGTCATACAGTTGCATAACAAAGAAATCAGTACCCACCACTCACATAAAAACGTATGTTAGTCATACAATTCTTAATTTAACAAGAAGTTGAGGTCCCTGGGTGGTTCAAAGGAAAATCCACTATTAACATTTAATTTGTTGTTGTTTTCTGCTGACAGTACCATTCCTTCTGCTATCAGGTAGAGAAACTACTCCTGTTGGTGTCCATTCATTTTGGGTCATACCACCCTATCTCCATTAAAATGGGTGGTGGAGATTTCTTCTATTTTGTTGCACATGTCTGCCACTCGAGTTAAAAGTAGTATCAGCTGAGTAATTTCTCCTTGACTAGTGTTCATCCTGTCAACATTTTGTTTAGTGTTGCTCCTTTCACCAGTGTAGCAAAAGGATTATGTTTGGGAACAGGATTCCTTACCAACAAAAAAGAGGTTTGGTCTAAGGGAAAACATTGCCATGCTGAAAAAAGACCAATTTCCACAAGAAGTAGCATGTATCTATACAGCAAAAATTAAGTAATAACCAAATAAATAAAAATGTTCATTTAGTATTTCCCCAGTCTTGGTAAATCACTCAGATGATGTTAAGCAACAAATGACCATGAAGGAGTGTATTAAAACAAAATGAATAGTTTTCATTTGTTAAAGAAATGTAACTTTTAAAACATTTAAAATTTAAGTGCTTTCATCCTTGTTGGTACTTCATCAGAACTAGTAATCCATTACATAATACAGTTGTTATATAACATGTTCAATTGTCACATGACTAAGGAACCAATCAAAATTCGGTTTCCACTGAAAAC
The DNA here is from genome assembly GCF_019279795.1 of Protopterus annectens. NCBI lineage: Eukaryota > Metazoa > Chordata > Ceratodontiformes > Protopteridae > Protopterus > Protopterus annectens. Next base: position 583,197,729 of record NC_056728.1, read on the forward strand.
TGGTAGAAGCATAGGATGTAATATGATCTTGGTAGTCATACAGTTGCATAAAAAAGAAATCAGTACCCACCACTCACATAAAAATGTATGTTAGTCATACAAATAATGATTTGTCTTATAACAATCTTAAAAATATCTTATATAAAACGTATACTCAACTTAAAAAAAAAGTATTGCACTCTTCATCTTCAATGCAGGTGGAATGGAAATATGTTCCTTGTGTCCAGGAAGTTGGCAGCATTTAACTTAAGTTGCCATTTTAACTCTTTATATTCTACAAAGGTTTCCCAGTTTCCTCCCCTTTCATCAATAGGATTGATCTATAGGATGCCAAACACAAATTTCTTACAACCTTGGCATGCCACAAAATGTTTATACAATGCATTGTTAGTGTTTTTGTTTTCTATATTGTAGTTGTATTTGTACATACTTTTCCATAAAGCCCAGTCAGTCTTTCTGATGTAAAAAGCTGGGCTACTGGTGCACTTTGCTAGGTAAATCACCTCCTTGGTGTGACAGTTCCCTTTAACTAAATTGATCTTAATGCTTGTGTAGTAATTCAAAGTGATATTGAGGGTGTGTGTAATGTAGCTGCATTGGTTACTGCTCCCACATTTGTGGTGCCAATATCAGTATTATGTCTATCAGATTGTGTTCTAGAAGTTCCTTAGTTTCTTAATGTTCATACCAGTTTTGTGTATAAGCATCATCTAAAATATACTCCAGTTGTTCTTAATAATGTCTTTGATGTGCTTGCTTTGTTCATTATATTGGAGTATCAGAGCCTATGAAAATTTATTTGTAGAGAGTTTTTGATGTAGTAGGTTCAGTTGTCACTAAAGGTCAGGAGTTGATTATAGGTTTGTATTTGACCACCTGGCCCTTCAGTATTTGTTTCCCGATGGTGGATAATTTCTCTGGGTAACCCCACCCTAAAAACATGCTGTGAATCCTCTTATGTTCTTGCTTAAAAAGCTTGAGGTTAGAAATCTAACTGCCCCTTAAATAAGTCATTTCTAATATGGCAGGGGTGATTACTACCAAACTGCAAATAGGCATTAGAAAATTAGAAGTTATGTACTCACCATAACGTTCCATCTGAGTAGGTACTTCATTTGTCTGCAACCTGTGGGTCTCGGATCCGACCTCGGATCCGACTGGCAGCTTTCCAAGCTTCAAGATCCGAGCTCCTAGCTCCTCCCCTCTACCCACAATCCCCTGTCACCACCACACTACCTCAGATCGGTTTTGCTGTATCACCTGAAAAACCTGTAATAAATAGGTTCAGATATTCTCAAGAATCATAAAAGATCCTAGAAACCCGATACAGGTTAGGGGGATGGCAGGGGGGGATGGTTGCAGACAAATGAAGTACCTACTCAGATGGAATGTTATGGTGAGTATATAACTTCTAAATCTGAAGTAGTTACTTCATTTGTTCTGCAACCTGTGCGACAGAGTCCCAGCTACCTAAACAAAGAAACCTGGGTGGTCTATGGAAGGATATTCCGAAGCACCGCGGAGCCAAAGGACGCCCTGCTTCTAGATATCATGTCCAGCTTATAATGAGAAATAAACGTATGAGCAGAAGACCAAGTGGCTGCTGAACATATGTCGTCCAACGGCATCCTGGACCAGAAGGCTGCAGAAGTTGCGATGGACCTTGTGGAATGTGCACAAATTTTAAATGGGGTTGTTTTGCCCGATAACAAACAACCATACGCTCCGCAAGGATGGCATGCAGGGTCAAGCCAACAATGTAAACCACCAACGACCAGCAAAAAACGATAGTGAACATGCAGTAATGAAGAAATAATGATTATTTATTTATAATTCCTTCAAATCCAGAACGGTTTCGGCTATTCAGCCTTTATCAATGAATACAATAAAGTTTTTTTGAATGAAATGAAGCAGCCTGCATTTATACTAGTCTCTGATTACCTGGAAGCAATATTACAGCACCACCCAGTGGCTGGAGTAACAAAGTGCATGTTCCATTCTTGATTGAAGCATATGACCAGTGACATAAAATGCCAGAGGTGTAGATATTAAGTCATATTTTTAAAGATAAAAATCAAAGCTCTGGAAGTAAGCCATTATATGACATACATATTACAAGGTAATAGACCAATACCATAGTCACTATTTGTGAATGCATATCATAGTGTAAAAAAGCAGAAAATATATACCACTAGTATATATATATATTTTGAAGGGTGATAACCACAAGTTCAAAAGAACTGAATAATAATGAACCAAGTACTGATCATATAATATATTACAAAATAAGGCAAAAAGAGTATAGTGGCCTCATTCTCAGCTATATTATAGATTATAATAAATTGAAATAATATGCTTGTAGATAATACAAGTTCAACATTGTAATTGTACAATACTCAATGTTTAACGCCAACATACCAGATACGAATACCAAACCATACATATACATATTCGTATCCTGAACAATTTTTTATCATGCTTTATAGAGTATAATATGAGCGTTGGTAGGCCTAACCACCATTGAATAGTTCATACTAATTCTTGATCTATATGAATGTTTGTTGTTGTAACCATGATTATGAAATCCTCCAGTGTTCGGTGAAACTCACAGATGGTCATTCAGACCTGGGGGGAATAAACATCCAAGGTTGGTTATCCAATATTGTTTCTTGTGGTTTAAAATGGTGTGCCAACCCTGTTGGTTGTTCCTATCTCCCTGAATTTTGTCAGTGATCATGAACATAAACTGGGCATTGGGATGTTGTATTGTGTGTCTGTATAAAGCATTTGTTTCTTTTTTGTTCCTCATGTCACTACGATGTTCTGTCATCCTTATTCTAAGAGACCTAGAGGTTTGACCAACATAAAAAGTTTTACATTGGCAGGTAGCTAAGTAAATAACCCATGTACTGCTGCAATTACCAAACACCCTGGTTTTAAATACCCGATTGGTGTTGGCACTGGTGAATTCTTTTAGTGTACTAACTTGTAAACAGGAGCATCAGTGACCACATGGAAAAGTACCAATTAGTTTATCACCACTGATAGTGGTCTGATGATATATCGCACCTCCCACTTCTCTGTTTTTGTAATGTGAAAATAGCCCTCCCAAATTCTTGCCTCTTCTGTATGACATTTGACATTGAGGGCCTAGTATTGACCTTAAAGTATCATTGGCCAAAAGAATTTTCCAGTTGCAATTAAGTATATCCCTGACAATAGGTTCGTTCCTGCCATATGTGGTGACAAATCTCAAGATAGAATCCTGATGAGCATGCTCTGATTTTTTTGTATTGTAACAATGTTCTCCTGTCTATGGTTTTGCTCCATGAACTAGCTTGATATATATCTATGTCTCTATATCCTCTGTCCTGAAATCTATGGTATAAATCAAGTCTGGCATGTTCAAATTCATCATGAGATGAACAAATGCGTCTGATACGCATAAATTGAGACTTAGGGATGTTGCGGATGGTGTGGTTCGGGTGCATACTGGAGGCGTGTAACAAGGTATTGTATTGAGGGTATTTTCTAAATGTTTTGGTACTTAGAGTATCATCTGCATTACGGTAAACAGTAACATCCAAAAAATCTATGGTACTCCTGTTACATGTAACCGTAAACTCAATACCCCAAATGTTACCATTCAGGTACTCCATAAATTCCTTTAGATATGCTTCATCCGTCTTCCACACCATCCAGCAATCATCCAAATATCATCGCCAGATATCGATTTCCACCATGTAAATATTGTGTGATTTTGTCATATATGATACATTCTTCAAAATAGGCCATGAATAAGTCAGCATAAATGGGTGCAAAGGAAGCTCCCATTGCTGCCCCTTATAGCTGCCAAAAGCATTCTCCATGGAAATGAAAGACATTTTTGTTTAATACATGTTCCGCCATGCAGACAAGTAAGGTGTTGAAGCCTGGAGGATATAAGTTTGTTCTCTCAAGCCAGTATTGCAGGGATTGTAATCCCGCCCAGTGTGGAATACTTGTGTATAAAGATTTAACATCCAACGTGCACATTAGCCAGTCTGGTTCTAGCTGTGTATCCTCCAAAATTTGTAAAAAGTGCGTGGTGTCCTGTAGCCGGGCCCTAACTGATGTTAAAAGGGGTTTAAGATACTGTGTTAGAAATGCTGATAGTGGTTCCGTCAAGGACCCTATCCCTGATACAATGGGTCTACCTGGGGGGTTTGAAATGGACTTATGTATTTTTGGGAGAAGATACAAGATTTGTTTCTGTGTGTCTTTTACAGTAAGATGTTTAACAGTATTTTTTGTTATGATACCCTCATCCTCAGCTAGTTTCAGAAAAGAGTCTATTTCTTTTTTAAAATCCCAGTCGGGTCAATGTACATTTGCATATAACATCTAGTATCAGCTGTCTTTTCCCCTCATCGAGGTATTCCCCAATGTTCATAACCACCACGGCACCACCCTTGTCTGCAGGTAGAATGGCAATGTCGTGATTATGCTTTAATTCCTCCAAGGCTGCCTTTTCCATGGGTGACATATTCTGGCCCAGAATGTATGATTCATTATGATGAAAATGTAAATCCCTGAGAACAGATTGTTGGAAAATAGAGACATGTTTGTTCATGGGCGGTTGAAAGTCTGATTTCAAAAATTTGAAATCAAGTGATCATTGGGAGGTGTTGTCTGAAAAGAATAATTTCAAATTCAGGTTACGACAGAACATTATTTGTAACAGCCCTTCCATGGAATTGGATCTTATTCCTATATTTGTGCTTGCGACCCCCTCGTCGCTTATTTGTATGTCTAAAGGGTACTGAACATTAGTTAAAATTAGAAGTGACGGAATTCGAGTTTCATAATGTTTTGAACCTTTCTAATGTTCAACTGACAGATGTACAAACTAAGCTACTTAATAAAGGACTTGGTTTTATTCCTAGATTTTTTATTAATGAACATAGCATTGTTAAGGATGTTTTGTCTTTCTTTCATAACCTGAATTTTAAATTATTCTTTTCAGACAACACCTCCCAAAAATCACTTGATTTCAAATTTTTGAAATCAGACTTTCAACCGCCCATGAACAAACACGTCTCTATTTTCCAACAATCTGTTCTCAGGGATTTACATTTTCATCATAATGAATCATACATTCTGGGCCAGAATATGTCACCCATGGAAAAGGCAGCCTTGGAGGAATTAAAGCATAATCGCGACATTGCCATTCTACCTGCATCTTTTTGGACTGAGTTTTACTAGTGTTTTAGCGTGAGTATCCTACCTCAACTAACAGCAGCTCTGAGTTTTGGATTTGTGCATTTACTCTTTTCTGAAACTAGCTGAGGATGAGGGTATCATAACAAAAAATACTGTTAAACATCTTACTGTAAAAGACCCACAGAAACAAATCCTGTATCTTCTCCCAAAAATAGATAAGTCCATTTCAAAATCCCCAGGTAGACCCATTGTATCAGGGATAGGGTCCTTGACAGAACCACTATCAGCATTTCTAACACAGTATCTTAAACCCCTTTTAACATCAGTTAGGGCCCGACTACAGGACACCACGCACTTTTTACAAATTTTGGAGGAAACACAGCTAGAACCAGACTGGCTAATGTGCACGTTGGATGTTAAATCTTTATACACAAGTATTCCACACTGGGCGGGATTACAATCCCTGCAATACTGGCTTGAGAGAACAAACTTATATCCTCCGGGCTTCAACACCTTACTTGTCTGCATGGCGGAACATGTATTAAACAAAAATGTCTTTTATTTCCATGGAGAATGCTTTTGGCAGCTACAAGGGACAGCAATGGGAGCTTCCTTTGCACCCATTTATGCTGACTTATTCATGACCTATTTTGAAGAATGTATGATATATGACAAATCACACAATATTTACATGGTGGAAATCGATAATTGGCGACGATATTTGGATGATTGCTGGATGGTGTGGAAGACGGATGAAGCATATCTAAAGGAATTTATGGAGTACCTGAATGGCAACATTTGGGGTATTGAGTTTACGGTTACATGTAACAGGAGTACCATAGATTTTTTGGATGTTACTGTTTACCGTAACGCAGATGATACTCTAAGTACCAAAACATTTAGAAAATACCCTCAATACAATACCTTGTTACACGCCTCCAGTATGCACCCGAACAACACCATCCGCAACATCCCTAAGTCTCAATTTATGCGTATCAGACGCATTTGTTCATCTCATGATGAATTTGAACATGCCAGACTTGATTTATACCATAGATTTCAGGACAGAGGATATAGAGACATAGATACATATCAAGCTAGTTCATGGAGCAAAACCATAGACAGGAGAACACTGTTACAATACAAACAGAGCATGCTCATCAGGATTCTATCTTGAGATTTGTCACCACATATGGCAGGAACCAACCTATTGTCAGGGATATACTTAATTGCAACTGGAAAATTCTTTTGGCTAATGACACTTTAAGGTCAATACTAGGCCCTCAATGTCAAATGTCATACAGAAGAGGCAAGAATTTGGGAGGGCTATTTTCACATTACAAAAACAGAGAAGGGGGAGGTGCGATAGATCATCAGACCACTATCAGTGGTGATAAACTAATTGGTACTTTTCCATGTGGTCACTGCTGCTCCTGTTTACAAGTTAGTACACTAAAAGAATTCACCAGTGCCAACACCAATCGGGTATTTAAAACCAGGGTGTTTGGTAATTGCAGCAGTACATGGGTTATTTACTTAGCTACCTGCCAATGTAAAGCCTTTATGTTGGTCAAACCTCTAGGTCTCTTAGAATAAGGATGACAGAACATCGTAGTGACATGAGGAACAAAAAGAAACAAATGCTTTATACAGACACACGATACAACATCCCAATGCCCAGTTTATGTTCATGATCATTGACAAAATTCAGGGAGATAGGAACAACCAACAGGGTTGGCACACCATTTTAAACCACAAGGAACAATATTGGATAACCAACCTTGATGTTTATTCCCCAGGTCTGAATGACCATCTGTGAGTTTCACTGAACACTGGAGGATTTCATAATCATGGTTACAACAACAAACATTCATATAGATCAAGAATTAGTATGAACCATTCAATGATGGTTAGGCCTACTAACGCTCATATTATACTCTATAAAGCATGATAAAAAATTGTTCAGGATACAATATGTATATGTATGGTTTGGTATTCAGATCTGGTATGTTGGCGTTAAACATTGAGTATTGTACAATTACAATGTTGAACTTGTATTATCTACAAGCATATTATTTCAATTTATTATAATCTATAATATAGCTGAGAATGAGGCCACTATACTCTTTTTGCCTTATTTTGTAATATATTATATGATCAGTACTTGGTTCATTATTATTCAGTTCTTTTGAACTTGTGGTCATCACCCTTCAAAATATATATATACTAGTGGTATATATTTTCTGCTTTTTTACACTATGATATGCATTCACAAATAGTGACTATGGTATTGGTCTATTACCTTGTAATTTGTATGTCATATAATGGCTTACTTCCAGAACTTTGATTTTTTATCTTTAAAATATGACTTAATATCTACACCTTTGGCATTTTTATGTCACTGGTCATATGCTTCAATCAAGAATGGAGCATGCACTTTGTTACTCCAGCCACTGGGTGGTGCTGTAATATTGCTTCCAGGTAATCAGAGACTAGTATAAATGCAGGCTGCTTCATTTCATTCAAAAAAAAACGTTATTGTATTCATTGATAAAGGCTGAATAGCCGAAACTGGTCTGGATTTGAAGGAATTATAAATAAATAATCATTATTTCTTCATTACTGCGTGTTCAATATCGTTTTTTGCTGGTCGTTGGTGGTTTACGTTGTTTTGCCCGATGCCTTATAAGCCTGAGAAATACATTGACAAATCCAATTAGCCAGTGTCACTTTGGATATAGGTTTTCCCATGGATGAAGGAGCAAATGACACAAACAGTTGATCAGCCTTACGAACGTCTTTGGTCCTGTGCAGGTAAAAACGCAAGTGTCTATGTACATCTAGTGTATGCAACATGTATTCTCCCTTATTTTGAAAATTCTTGAAAAACACTGGCAGATTGATAGTCTGATTGAGATTTGCCACAGATGCCACTTTTGGTAAAAAAGATGGGTTAGTCCTGAGAGACACTCTGTCATTGTGAAAAATAAGATAGGGAGGTTTCATGCACAAAGCTTGGAGCTCTGAAACACTTTTAGCAGAAGTTATGGCTACCAAGAATGCTGTTTTCCAGGACAGAAAATTAAGGGGTACAGAAGCTGCAGGTTCAAAAGGAGGTTTCGTTAAGGCTTGCAGAACAAAGGTTAAGTCCCAAGGGGGAGTCATGGATTTCACCGGTGGCTTGAGAAGGAAAACACCACGCAAGAATGTCTTACACAATTTTGTAGACACTAGAAATCCTAATCCGTCTCCCACATGAAAATGGGATATTGCTGCCAACTGTACTTTTACCGTTGATGCACTGGCCCCTTGTTCAAATATCATGGACAAAAAATCCAAGACTGTAGGAATCGGAACAGTAAAAGGGTTGAGACCCTGTCTGTTAGCCCAGATAGAAAATCGTTTCCACTTGCTATTATAGATTTTCCTGGTGGACGGTTTATGAGCCGCTACCAGAATAGTTTTCACTGGTGACGAGATACCAGGAGTCCTTGCCATTAGTGGAATTGGATCAACCAAGCAGCGAGCTTGAGGTTTACCAGGTTCGGTGTTGGGCACCCCGTTGGGTGCAATATCAGATCTGGAATGGGATCCAGGATTAAAGGGGAGGAGAGACTGTGAGACCACAGGTATGGAAACCAGATTTGACGAGGCCAGAATGGGGCTATAAGGATAATTTTGCTCCCCAACCGTGCGGCTTTCTGAATGAACTTCGACATGAGCAGAAGCGGGGGGTAAGCACAGAGTAGACCGGGAGGCCAAGCATGAATCACAGCGTCTCTGGGGCTCTCCCCTTCTGGGGGAAGAATTGCGAAGAACTTGCTGCATTTTGTGTTTTGGGGGGTAGCAAAAAGATCGCAGCGAGGCCAACCCCACTCGTGGAAAATTTCCTTCGCAACTTTCATATTGAGAGACCACTCGTAAGGACTGAGAATTACTTGACTCAATTTGTCCGCCAGAATGTTGGATCATCCCGGAATGTGCATTGCTATCAGAAAACAGTTGGTGGATATCGCCCATTCCCAAACTCTCATGGCTTCTCGACAAAGAGGGTAGGATCTGGTTCTCCCTTGTTTGTTTATATACCAGACCACTGACATATTGTCTGTCTGTATTGCAATCGTTCCTAGAGGTAGAAAGTCTTGGAGAGCCTGCAACGCTAGAAGCACCGCCCTCATCTCCAGAACATTTATGTGCAAGGCGGTCTCCGACAAGGTCCACATACCTTGGACGTTTCTGCCCAAACAATGCCCCCCCTCCCACCCTAGGTGAGAAGCATCCGTGGTTAATGTGCCTGGGGAGGGGGAATCACAAAGGGTCTCCCTTGCCTGAGTTCTGGGGAGTGAAGCCACCAAAGGAGGGATTCCCTGCAAACCCTGCTTAGGGGGGTGGGAGTGTTCAATGGGTGGAGTAACAGTGACCATTGAACTTGGAGTGTCCATTGTAATATACGCATCCTTAGGCGAGCATGGAGAGAGAGGCCGATAGCTGCTGCCATCGAGCCTAGTGCTCTCAGGACTAACTCCGTCGGCGGAGCTTTGGTGCGAAGAAGAGCCAAAACTTGCAGTGAGAGGCTGGACAGCCTGTCTGAGGTCAAGAAGGCCCGAGAAGATCGGGAATCTAGCCTGGCTCCTATGAAATCTAATGCCTGCACATGATGAAGAAAAGACTTCGTTATGTTGACTGAAATGCCCAAGCTGTCGGCAAGAGACAGAACATAGTCCCTCGCGGTACAAAGTTGCTGCCTGTTGGTTGCTGTGAGGAGCCAGTCGTCTAGGTACGGAAAGACCCTTATGCCCTGAAGCCTCAGGTGGGCCGCAACCACTGCCATGACTTTGTTGAACACCCTGGGGGCTGAGGTGAGTCCGAACGGAAGGACCCTGAACTGGTAATGACTGGCCCCTAGCCAGAAGCGGAGGAACCTCCTGGACCGTCTGTCCATTAGAATGTGGTAGTACGCGTCCTTGAGGTCTATAGAGCACATCCAGTCGTTCTCCTACATTACGGGGAGAATAGATTGTAGAGTGACCATCCGGATCTTTTCTTTGGGGGCAAACATGTCTAGAATGGGCCTGAAGTCCCCCGTCTTAAGCCCTCAGGGCTGCTGCGCGGGTCTCTTGGAGAAAGGCTCCCTAGACCCGAAGTTACGCGATCCCCCTCTGCCTCTGGGCCGGCATCCACCCTGCCCTCCTCTGCCTCTGGAGGGCTTGGAGTCCGAAGCTGGATGGGATTGCTGAGACTTGCGGAACCACAGCTTCTTTTGCCCCCTCTGATTCCTTGAGAAGGAACGTTGGGGGCTCGAGAAGCGGACTCCGACAGCAGACAGTGTCTTCCCGTCCTTCTCGCTTTGGACTAGTGTATCGCATACGGTCTTGCCAAAAAGTGAAGAGCCGTCAAAGGGTGCATTCACGAAGGACGCCTTGAAAGGTTCTGCAAAATTACAAAGGCGAAGCCAGGTGTGGCGTCGCAAGACAACACCTGCCCCGCTGGCCCTTGCGGCTCCCTCCATAGCATAAGACAGTAGCCGCATGGACGTATTTGAAATGGACTTGAGAGTGGCCATACGAGTCGAGAACACGGTTTTGTCCTCGACTGACATGGACTCTGGTGGAGCTGCAGTGTATTCCTTGATCAAATCCCATTGCAGCCTGATGACATGCGCCATATAATTCAGCGCCCTCACAGAGAAGGTTGCTGAAGCAAAGGTCCGCTTCCCTATACGGTCCAGCGCCCGGGACTCCTTGTCCGGCGGGTGGACCGTGGAGCTCTCCTGGGAGAGTACTCTCTTAGTGGCAGCAGCCACCAACAAGGCATCAACTGGAGACCCTTTGGCCCAAGCCTGCCTATCTGAAGGGGGGCTAAGGATTTTATCCGGCCGGCGTGGGATAGGCTCCATGGTGTCGGGTTCCTGCCAAGCCCTGGTAGTCAGGAGATCTACCAGGGGATATGCCGGTGGGGACACTCAGGAGGTAGATGGGCCCGCTTCACCTCCAGAAATACGGACTCATCCGAGGAAGGTTTTTGGGCAGACCACCCCCCCTAATACTCAACATTTCCATGATGCCTCCAAAGGAGACATCCTCGGGGGGTGACCTTGGGGAACCTTCCCTTTCCTCTAAGTCCGTATCTGTGGTGACGGACTCGGGGGAGTCCATGTGCCTCCTTATACACGTCCGTTTACAAGGCACCTCCTCTGTGGGACTATCAGAAGAGGGCTCGTCAACGGCCTCTTGTTCCTCCGAGGGAACCAACTGGAGGGTCTGAGCAGGCTGTCCTGATGGAAGGATGATGGAAGGTAGACCCGTATGCAGTGAGGGAGCGGAAGGATCCAAAGCCCAAGTCGCGGACCTGGAAGACCTCAACAGTACCCTATCCACTACCTCGAACGCCGAGGGAGAACTACTCTCTTCCGGCCCCGAGAGCAGTCTCCTCGGCTCCGAGATAGGGATCGGGGTCAGAGCCGAAGCCATCGGATCCGAAAGGGAGGTGCTCTCCGACATAGGTGAAGCCGAAGATGCACCCGCTCCCACGGATCTGACGCCCGGCCCACGGCCCCGAGAGCTCGGATCTGAGATACTCGAGGGTATGGTCGGCGTCAAGAAGGCTTAGGCCACCGGCGCCGACAAAACCCCGGCTCCGAAAGGGCCTGGATCCGAAGACTCCAAAACCCGGATCCGGGTTGAAGAAGGAGAAATCAGGGCAAATATTAAAGCTGCACTCCCTCCCTGTGGGGGGGGGGAGGCAGGAGCACCCCCATCTGCATTTGGGTCTGCAAAAACCGACGCATCATCCTGTCCATATCGGCGTCGGAGAGAGACCTAGTAGATCTAGAGGAGGTCATAGAGGCAGGCCTGGAAGGCCGCCTCGACGACCTCGAGGGTGATAGGAGCTCCTCCTCCGGCTCCGGCGAGAAGGAAGGAGATCGGAGCCGAGAAGGAGAAGGTCCGGACACCCTCGGAGGCGATTTAACAGTCTTCGAAGGCGGAGCCGAGGGATGAGGCTCGGCTCGCTCTTGTGCCTGTGCTTTTCCCTGAACTTCCCTCGTACTCAAGGCAATAGTGGGAGGTTGAGTCCCAGCCTGAGTCGAGGGAATCAGGGGTGCCGAAGCTACCTGGGCAGCCTGCACCTTGGAGGGAGAGGAGGAAGAGGCCTCCTCCGGGGGAAGCAATCCCGCCAAAATAAGCCTGTTCCTCCTGTCCCTCACAGCCTGGGGGTTGAAGGCTGTGCAAACCTGGCAGTCTGAAGACAAATGGGCAACCCCCAGGCATATAACGCACTGAGTGTGGCCATCAGCTGGGGAAAGCTTATGGCCACACCCAGTGCACTTTGAAAAAATAGCTTTATGGCCTTCGGCCATTTTCCTGACACACACACTCACACGCCCAAACACCTAGGGGAGGGTTAACTGAATAAAACACAATCCCGAAAATAAAAAAGGGCAGAGAAACACTCTCAACACTCTACTTTTTAACTTGTTAAAGTTTTAAGAAAGTTTCTTGAAAAAAATACACTTCCCTGCTACTAAGCTCAGGAGCTCTTCTCAAGATGCTTGTGATTCAAGCCGCGGCAAAAACGATCTGAGGTAGTGTGGTGGTGACAGGGGATTATGGGTAGAAGGGAGGAGCTAGGAGCTCGGATCTTGAAGCTTGGAAAGCTGCCGGTCGGATCCGAGGTCAGATCGGAGACCCACAGGTTGCAGAACAAATGAAGTAACTACTTCAGATTGTGGGTTTCCTACAAATCGTAGTTTAAATTTTTTTTCAGATGGGTGGTCACATCTGGATAGTTTACACTGTTCTCATCAGTTTGGTAGGTAATCTATTGTTTCATTCAGATGTGCAATAAACTCCACTATTTTGTTCAGGGAGGGACCATTCCAGTAAATAAAAATGTCATCCAGGAACCTAGAATAAGTGTAAATTGAAACCTCAGTTTAAAATATATTGAAGTTCCCAGCTGTACTTCACTAGGTTAAAACAAAATGAATTATATTAAATGCCTAAGAGATCCAAGGCACAGGCCATCAAATACAAGAAGACCAGGAATGCAGTGTCCAAATAATTTATTTAAAACAGCAGCAAAAATAAAAGGCAAAGCTTTTGATTTAGACTCCTCTTCAGTGCTTCATAAATAGTAACTGAGTATTCAATATATAAATGCACATATAAATTAATTAATTAGCTAACCCATTACAATGTAATTAAAGTTAGCTGATCATAAACAATTAAAATTTAGAGTCACTTAATACAAAATACATATGGGAGAATTCAATAAAGCCTACATGATAATTTTGGCTGCCTGCACGTCATGGCATGATGTACAAATAGCTGAAAAAAGTTTTAGATTCAGTAAACTCCACATAGCAGTGAGCACTCATGCACAAACACAGAAACTTTTCTGGCATGCATCTTACAGCATAAGTAGCTGATCTGTATGCTAATGAAGGAAATGAACACGGAGCAATTCAAAAAGCAGTAGACTCTGTGCTTGCGTTGTCCATGTATGCAAAAGGTTACTGAATACAGGAGTCTACACAGAAACTAAAGCAAGTAGTGTTCTGTAGATTTGTACAGAACAGACCCTAACATGTAACCTCACACACATTATGACATTCCCAGACATGCTGAATGCTAGAAAATTATGCTAAAAATAGTGAGAAGTCCTTATTAAGTGCTGTAACATAAATGCCATTTTCACCTCACCCCAAATGAACAGTCATCATAACTAATGTAGACAGTTAAAAGTGTAAACCCCATGAAATACAGACTCCCAAACCTGAATTCCTGTGTGAATTCCTGTGTGCATGTAGTAATACCATCCCTTGACTGTACAACATTGGTCTCCCCCTCAGTTTCCCTGCCTTCATGGTTACCAGCCGTGTAGATTTAGGGCTGTCAACATAGTGAAGATGCGAATGAGGTTAAAACTCGTTAGAATTGCTGAATCCCAAAAACTTGCAACCATGTAGGGATGTTCACTTTGTATAGGCACTTCCACAGTGTTTGTGTTGAATGCATGGCAACAGTGAATGATGACATTGGGGGGGGGGGGGTGTCAGGTTACACTGAGGTGTAGATGTAGGTCTGTTTCTTAATTAAGTTTGGATTAGTAGGTTAGCTTTAATAAGTTGGTCTTATATATTTTAATTTGTCTTTAGCTTTTTAGTTTCAATTCTAAGGTAGTACAGTCTCAGTTTACACTGTGGTGTTAAGGGGGAAGTGGGACTTGGTTAAAGCAATGAGTTTAATGCTTTTACTGCTCTTAACAGAACCACCCTCAGTAACCACTCCCTGGCTCCAAATAACTTGATTATATATAAACAATGAATGTTTTTAATGCTTTTCATTATCTTCAACTAGGATCGCTTGTTTGTGTGTTTCAATAAAAGAAATTTCATTTTAACTCAACTGTGGACTACCTACTATTTTATTATTTTGTAGTATGTATTTTAACGTTTGATTTCATTAGTGGACTGGGTGCATAACATGTTTCATGGAGTGAACTTTACACCCTCCACATTGTAAAGTTTCTGCTTGGTTTGTTTTTGACCCACTATAGGTTGCATACTGGGTTTTCTGAAACTTCGAGGGATATCACAGATTTTTCTTTTTGAAGTGTAAAAGTGCATGCAAGCAGTGCACTATTCACAAGTTCTGTGTTATCCTCTTTACTGTTTGTTAAAATGTATCGTATCTATCTACATTAATTTAAAATTCATTTTTAATTTTCATCCTTGTTTGTGTAATGTGGCACTTAGCACAACCACGGGAAATGGAGGAATGAATGCCAGATTTCTCAAGGCATGTCACATAACTCTTCCTGTGGCAGCGTGTGTATGTCTAAAGCTACAGTATAGAAGGCCCTGGCTTCTACTACAGAGTTTGCAACCTTCCCTCTACTTTTTGAACTGCATGTTTGCATGATATAACAGGCACAGACAAAAGTAATAAATTGGCTTGTGTTCACCTTATTTCAGTGTTGTTGCACACAGCAGCGCATAGGTGTGTATTGTGCACTGATGGGCACTAACAGAGTTCACATATTCAGTAAAGTAGCAGATGTTTTCATGCCTGGTAATTACAGCATAAGCAGGTTATTTTAGTATGGTGGAGCTATTCAACAAGCTCTAAGGCATCCATCTAGCCTACATTCTGTTTTTTCCTGCTTACTTACTTCCATCCCATGGGAGTAGACACAAGGAAATTCTAGGCCTGAAATAAAATTGTCTCAGCTGCTGCATTTGCAAGGTGAGTCCTGAACCTAGAATATATTCTGTAATAATATTATGGCATAACCTTGTATATCTTAACTTGGTGCAGTAATGAAATAAATAGTAGTAGATTTGTCCAGAAAGTACCTTAACATGGGACAGCAGACACCTGTTTTACTAAATTGTGTCCATTATTGTTTTTTTCCTTATTCCTCTCCTTTTTCACTTCCCTTTTTGCATGATGCACCAATAGTGCAAATACCGTAAGTGGGTAATGGCTGTGTTTATCAGGTTGGGGTGGAGCTCGGCAGACCACCTATGAAGCAGACATCCAATAATAGTAACTGGATACATTCAATTAATGACCTTGGTCATAGTGAAAACCTGGCCTGGAGTACAGATGGTACTGACTTCTAGTACAGTGTGCAATCCTTGTATTACTTCTGTGACATTGCAATTTACAGCAATGAAGTGTAACATGCACAACTGTTTCCTCCACATTCTTGTGGCAACAGGTGTTTGGAAACACTGTATGCCATATAGTATTTTTACAGATGTTAGCAATGCTGCGTGTGTTTGCGTTCTGCTTACCAACATGCAAACAAGTGTGACTCGCATGTGTGTACACTTTGTTAATCACACAAATCCGCTGCTCACTGCACTATGGAACTGTATATATGATGCTTTCTTATTGGTTTTATTGTCCATTTCCTTTGTATGACATTAAAGTACATGTGGAAACACTGTAAATTCAGGGCATAGTCTCAGTATATGTCGTATATTCACAATACATTCATGTGTTGCCCCGCCCCCAAGAAATACAACCCTAGGGACTCAGTATTTTTTACACACATATATCAACCACACTACAAAGTGTAATATATAATGTTGTGTGCTCCTCATGGACAGGGCCCATCAGTGGTGCTGACAACTTTGCTCTGCCAAACTCAAATATCCAACTATGGTCAATAAGGGTACTTGTGTTTTTACACACCTAGTCTTCTACACACCTAGGACAAACTCTACAGTTAGACTACTGGCCTCATATGAACCTATGAATCTATATGCCTATGCAGGCCTCCCAACATGGGCTGTTGATGTCATCTACCATAAGTTAACCTGCAGCCATGTAAAAATCAGACTTGTAATGTGGCGCTTGCATAAAGTATTGAGTTCTGCAGTCTGTATACTTAGGTAAGGGTTCTGTAGGCTGTATAACTTAGATAGGCAGGGGTTCTGTTCTCATTGCAGTCAACTGTGTGAGTGTGTGTATGTGTGTGCGTCCAGCCACAAAAGCAACTGTGGATCCTGCAGTTACTACCTCAAACCCATACATTGACAGTATGTTGTACTTGCACCTGCCTACGCATCCACTTCAGGCAGGCATCCCATTTTCTTCTCTTCAACATGCACTGCTGTCATCCACTATAAGTGGACATGCCGAAATGTACAAGTCAGACTTGTGCCATGGTGCTTGCATAGACTACTATATTCTATTGTCATGTACCTTAGACAGGTAGGGGAGTTCTGCTCTCACTGCCATGAACTATGTGTGTCTCTCCTCAACAGAGTAGACATGCTATCCAACAGTTACCTCTCCAATGGAAATATTTGCCTGTATTTTGATACCTACACCTGCTTAACACATCCATGTTAGGCAGGCCTCCCAATGTCTTCTCTCCAACATGCACTGCTGATGTCACCCAGTATAAACTGACCTGCAGACATGTAAAAGTCAGACTTGTGCCATAGTGCTTGCATAGAGTACAGTGTTTTATAGTCTGTGTACTTAGATAGGTAGGGTTTCTGTTCTCACTGCAGTTAACTGTGTGTGTGTGTGTGTGTGTGTGTGTGTGTGTGTGTGTGTGTGTGTGTGTGTGTGTGTGTGTGTGTGTGTGTGTGTGTGTGTGTGTGTGTGTGTGTGTGTGTGTGTGTGTGTGTGTGTGTGTGTGTGTCCAGCCAGAAGAGCAAGTGTGTATCCTGCAGTTACTGCCACAATCCTATACATTGACAGTATTTTGACACTTGTACCTGGCTACACATCCGTGTTAGGCAGGCCTCCCACCTTTTTCCCCTCTAGTATGCACTGCTGATGCCATCCACTATAAGTTGACCTGCAGCCATGTAAAAGTCAGACTTGTACTGTGGCACTTACATAAAGTACTGTGTTCTGTATTCTGTGTACCTTAGGGAGGTAAAGGTTCTGTTCTCACTGCAGTCAATTGGCTGTGTGTGTGTGTGTGTGTCTCTACTCAGCAGATTAGATGTGCTATCTTATACTTCTCTAATGGTAGAGCTTGCTAGTCTTTTCATACTTGCAAAAGCCTACACATCCATTTCATGCAGCCCTCTCAACCTCTAGTCTCACACAAGGCCTGCTGATGTCATCCACTATAAGCTGGCCTGCAGAGATGCAAAAGTAAAAACTTGTGCCGTGGTACTTTCATATAGTACTGTGCTCTGTAGTCTGTGTGCTTAGAGAGATAGGGGTTCTGTTCTCACTGTAGTTAACTGTGGGTGTGTGAGTATGATGTTACTTGCCATTAGACAGATACTTTTATACCAGCATGTGGGACACTGTTGCCACCATATGCTCAACAGACAATGCTGATGTAATCAGCTATATCAGATCATTGCATATGAAACATCCCACCAGGGCAGGATCAGACACAGGCCTGGAGCCAAGCAGATGTCACCTTAGGTTCATTGGAGGTTACTAGGCTATTGGCCCTAGAGCTTTTATAAGCCTAGCCATGTTATACCATTGTTCCTTTATTGACCAACTTGTATGGTCTATACAGTGTATGATCATTACCAACTGCCCTTATCCAAAGGAGACATGCGTGACACACTCAGGATAAATTTACAATGTCCCATCCAGTTGGCTAAGTTAGACTTAAATATTGTTCATTGAGGAGCTCTCTTTTATGTGAACTGGGATTGCTTTCCAGAGGAGTGGCAATCTCTGGGAGACATATCTGTCACTCCAGCATGTCCTATTAATGTCACAGACTAGATTAAGATCACTAGAGATAGTGAATCTTGCCCCATGAGACTTGTGGATGTGCACCATTTCTATTAGGCAGGGTCTGAGACTGCTCTGTAGGCCAGGCACAAGTCTCCTCTCAGCAGCCTATAAGATACAGAGTACAGTGACAGGGCCTTCAGTCTGTCCATGTAGTTCATAGGTTGCAGGCCCTGAATTGTCTTGGTGAGAAACAGCTGAGGTCTCTCCAGCTGCTGAAGGTGTCTGGTGAGGTACACACATAAGGGAGCATTGTACTCTATTAGTGGTCTGATGAGTAATGAGCACAAAGGAGATGCAACATCCTTAGCTCTGGATGTGATGCCCTTACTTATGAGATGTGCAACATAGAAGACCTTCCTTATCATTGTGGGCACATAGTGATTGTAGTTAAGGGTGCCGTCTCTCGTCCCTCTCTAGCATAGATGACAAACAGGCTGAGTATTTTTTAGATCCTTTAACACACAAAAACACATCAGGATGGATAGCAGCATCATAAAATACAAATGAACTGGCTAACAGACGTTGCATATCTACATGCTTACATCTCAATAGCTTACTACAAAATGGCAGTTAGGCTTGCACATGCTCAGTATTTATACACTTGTGCAAGCCAATGGAAAGCTTCTTAAATATACATACACATACATTGATCTACATCCTCCCCTTAACAAGATTACCCTTTGTAAAAACAATATTAGAGTTAGACATGCACTGCTATAGACATAGACATGCACTGCTATAGACATTAGAAACAAAACACAGTGTTCATGTCTAAGTTGTAATGTATCTGTTACATGGTTTAGAGATACGACCATATCTTGTAATATAACAATCTTGACTGAATGTAGCAACAGGGACAGTCTTTGAACAACTCGTATCAGGAACTTCTGGATTCATCACAGGAACAGGAATATACTCTGGAACTTCCTCTTGAATTGGAACACTAAACAACTCACTGAGATAAACAGTCTTTTTCACAGGCTATGTGCTGTGGTACAGGTTTGGACACCAGTATTAAATGTTTCTGATTCTGCCTAAACTCTGATTCCACAATGTATGATCTCGGCTGTGGGCAAATATTCTTCATGACTCCAATCCGATCATAACGTCTGGACATTTATATCCTTACCACTTCTCCTTCTCGTAATGGATTGAGCGGTTTGCTGGTTTTATCATAGAACTTCTAGGTTAGGCACTTCAACAGACTGGCTTTCACTGACCTGTTGTTCTTAATACATGGAACCAACAATTGACTACTGATTGGTAATGTGATTCTGGTTTGTCTTGGCAGAAGTCTCTGGGAAGGTGAACCAACATGTTTATCATGAGGAACACTTCTGAGATTCAAAAGATTCAAGAAAACATCACTTATTATCACATTTTAACTTCTCTAGTAACTGTTTGTAAAAAGATCAGCATAGGTACAAAAAATGTACTGGGCAAAATTAGAGTATTGATCTTTTAAGCTAACATGGGGGACTTCCTTATTAAATGAAAGCAGTCCCATTTTCAAACTGTCTCTGAGCTCTAATAATGACTGAATGTGCCTCCTGACCACATAAAATAAGTCATAACATCTCCCGGCAGAGTAACATGAAAGCACTGCTGAGCCTTCAGTTTGAATTTCTTCACCTCCATAAGCAACAAGCTCCGCACACCTTGCCAAATGAAGCCTTTCACAATGACACACTCTAGAAAGTTTCTGCTGACATAACATTGCATTTGGAACCTGGTTAAACTTTGAGCTCTATGGATTCTCCATTTATCCAAACAGTACAAAATACTTCATTCTTTGCCCTTAAATCTACTGCATTAACTGTTTCATGAAGCACTGACACACCATCAACATAAATTGTAGGGCTGCAGCTCTCTAATTGATCAACTTGTTTCCTAAAATGTTCCCTTTTAATAAAAGAATGTGGGCTTATTGATGTACAAAATCTTTTGAGCTGCTTCATGTTCAAATCACTATAGGTAAAATCCAATACCACTTCCTTGCAAGCTACAGGTCCCCCTCTATGACCAAGGAAACCCATACCATGTATTTAAACTTGTTAGAAACACTAACCATCCAACCCAATACCATATTCATGGGTGACTTTAATTACCCCACTATTAACCGGGAATCCTATACAACACCATACGTACATGCACAGAGATTCCTGTATTTTGTAAACACAAACTCCCTGGACCAGATAGTGACTACACCAACCAGGGGTGCAACCATTCTGGATCTAGCCTTCATTGACATCAGAGACTGCTGCACAGCCCCTACTGTAATGCCTTCCCTGGTAAGGTCAGACCACAAAAGGGACTCCTTTGAAGTAAAAAATAAAATCTGGACCCTCAGATAAACCTGGAATATTCAAGAACTATTCTAAGGCTTTCCTCCTGCTATTAAGTGAGAACATGACAACATTTCAAGCCCCCATAAATCCTGAGAACACTTCTGCCTATGCAGAACTGTTCCGAGAAACCCTGTACAATCATGTTAGTAGCTGCATAGAGACAGCTGTTCCCACAAGGAAGAAGTCTCCAAATAAAAGTAGTCAAAAATGAGAGACAGGAAAAAAAAACAGCTAACAACTTTGAAGATGCTTGAGATCTTTGTACATTTCATTTAACACAAAATGTATAGACTCCTGCTGGCCAACTGCCTTCAGCTGTAGGCTTCATGTCTCTCACAAAGCATTTGCTAACAGAAAAATGAAAAAAAAACAAGCTAATAAATTTGCAATTTCAAGGAACTTATCGTTTGTTATGCCTTTCATCATTTTGTCTTATTTTTCAACCCGATTTGCTTTAAAACTGTCCAGAAGTCAAGTCAAGGACATCAACTCAGACATTCCCCTTGTTTTTACAAGGGTGGAGATCTTTCTACATTTTGGCATGCCAACCCCCATGCCAGTAGCCCAAAATCAGATTATATAAACTTAAACTTAGTTTTGTCCAGTTTTCCTTATCTTGTTACAGTGTAAAACCTACACATTTTACAAGAAACGAGCACTTGTATTAATATCTTTATCATATGCAAGTCACTGAAGAGATTCTCTCCATTTCAAATACCCGAGTACACACTGTAACATACTGTAGAGTGGAACATGGAATTTACATCATGAAATGTTAAGAGTAAAAATAGTTTTGTTTTTAGTGTCCTACTAAACATTAATGACAAAAGTGGGGTATATGCTATACAGTCCACTTACAAACTTAAAGTCAAAGTTCTAGCAATTTTCACCCACTTTTTCTTCCAAAGCTATATTTCACAAATGTAAATGATGCTTTATAGTTTCCATTTATTCAGTAGTTTCAGTGCTGTAAATCTCCAAACATCACACTCTGGTTAAAGCCCAAGGTGCTCAATATTCTTCTAATCAACCTCTATGCTTTCTTTTTGTCTCTAAAATATTTTCCTTTGTGGAAAAGTTTTCACTATCAAAGTCTCTGAGTTTTGTAGACCCTTTTCTTGCTGGCACATTCTTTGATGGATTAACATTTTAATTTCTCCTTAGCCTTTTCTGCATCAAAAAATGTATTTGATCCTCCAGGAAAAATATTCTGAGGACAGCTGGATATAGCAGCTTGAATTTCACACCCTACTCTCCACATTCTTTAATTGTGGTGACAAACTTGCTTCTTTACAGTCTTGTGTACAGAAAATCATTTTCCCCATAGACTCTGTCTCCAATTTTTAATACTTTTCTTTTCTGACAAAGTTTTGTCAGAATCAATTATTTTTTGCTGTTATGATTGCATATTTACTAGTGAAGGTCTTAGCTGCTTTCTTATCGACAGGTTGGGAGCATATACACAATGTTCCTTTTCAATTAACAAATCCTGCTGCGAACAGCGGTCCAGTTGCTTATTTGCACTTTATTAAAATCGACATGGTCTGTTCCTTCCAGTTTCCTCTGGTACAGCAAGAAATCCCAGGTTTTCTCCAAGTGCTTTGTCTTCTAACTCTACTATTTTTTAAATAACTTCTTAAGAATCCTCACACTCAGCTAGCATTTTCTTAATTTCAAACTGATTCTTGTAGTTTTATCAGTTTATCTGAATAGTTAGTTAAGCTTCTTCGATTTTCCACCCTTTCCTTACCTGAGTTGGTATATTCCTTCAGGTTTTTCATTTATTTTACAAACCTCCAAGTACATTTGATTTATTTTTCCCTCTAAATTACTGGAAGCCATCTCTTGTACAAACTTTTACACTTGAACTGCTGCAGGATTCTTTAGTTTTTTCTTCACCTTTCCTGGCTGATCTTCTTTCAGGTTTTCAAAATGTCTTCTTTGCTTGCATCCAGGCAGTGTATTTACTAGCCAGTGACCAAATGTTACCCAAAATGACGGTTTCAATGGACCCTTTTTTCTCAGTTTCTCTTTTCATACTGGAATAGCTGAAATCAAGATGTTGCTCAGTTTGCTGCCAAGTCAAAAGTCAAATCCAAAATGCATTTTGTTAATACAATACTTGATCAGATCTAGCTGCTACTGCTCTAACATGTTAGAAAGTGTTAATGTCTGGTCTTGTTTTAAACAATAATCTTGCTGATACCGTTTCTTATTACACATGCAGAAACTTAAGATTTCCTTTCTCATAACAATTTTGTGCAGTCTTTTCTTCTGACTGCAACTATTTTCACTGTTAAGAGGTAATTTCCTCTGCAGCGGTTGCTCAATTTGATCATATGTAACATGTTCATTTCCCAAGATTAATGGTATTAATTCTAAAATTATTACTATAGTTGTGAGTCTAAAGCATTAATTCATGTCTTGTCATGCTCTTATGGCCTATTTCATATTGGGGAATCTGACAAAAACTAAGCTTACACTGCAGGAGCACATAAGGAATACTGTACAGAAATGACACAAGAGTCTGGTGTTAAATAATTTTGATTTTAAACATCAGCTTTACAAAATGTTTCTGTTATAGGTAGAACATCCTTTAAAAATAGGATTAATAGCTTTCGTATTAGTGAAAATAGATCACTGTTGAAATTGTCCTTACTAGTGGGACTCATGACTGACATTCAGCTCAATGTCCAGAGTTCAGAACTTTCCTCATTCGAGGCCAGTTAGATGCTACCCCTTGGACATATCGTAACATTTCCAGTTTAAAGCCGATGTCCACCTGCTCCAATCAGAACTTTCATGTCCAGCTATCCTTGAGATCCAGGGTGACCTTTAGAGCTTGCAGTAATAAGAATGGTAGAAAGTGGTACAAGTGCTTGTAATGCCAGCATTTTGAGTTTTGGAACCTTCAGTCAGGTATTTAACCTTGACACTTGCAGGGTGAACCTTAACAGACAATCCCTTCTGGACACTAGGAAAAGGCCTATATCCTTTTCTGGTCCTGTTTTGATACAGGTTCTATGACTCAGTTGCTAAAGCGGGTGGAGTAGATGCACTTGTTCCATTGGTAAGGGTAGGAAAGCTGACACTTTTGGCTTTCTTAGGAAATGCAGTCTGTAGCCCTGAGTGATTATCTACAGTATCCATTTGTCTGTTGCAATACTTCTCTAATTTGTGATAGACTGGTTTACCCTACAGCTATCTTTGGCAGGTGTGTAGAATAGTAGGGGAAAGGCTGAGGAAGGGCTTTTTTGGGGAGTGGATAGGAAAGGAAGACATTCCACGTAGTCATGCCTACTCATTAGGGAGTGCAAAGCCATGGAGGTCCTAGGCGTTTTCCCTTGGCTTGCTTACATTTTCCTTTGTCAGTGATACTAGGGATAAGGCTAATTCCTGTTATAACTAGGCATAGGTGACTGAACTGACTGACTGGTATCTTTCATTTTTTTCTCTTTTCTTCATTTCTGAGTACTTCACACTGTGGGTCCAACAACATCTCCTCAACCAGGGACGTATCAATGAACTGCTGTTTCACATCCTCAGACAGGGGGATGTAGCCTCAGCCAGGCATGCTCCCTAATCAATAAGCCTGAAGCTGCTGCCATGGATTCAGCATTCATAGCATCATAGCCACATGACTGTCTGGGTGAGGTCCAATAAGTTTGCCATCAGATCACCATAAGACACTCTCCAGTCTTCTGCATCTGGTCTAGGAAGGCAATCATGTATGTATGACATTAATGCCATTGTGCACATTTTCTTCCCAAATTATTCCATGCTGTCCTTATCCCTGGGAAGAGTACTGGGAGAAGACACCAATTCTGATCCCTGATCTTGATTCATAGGCATCACTACTGGATCCACCATAATTTTTTTTGTAATGGAACTATTAGAACTCCTGGACTCTGTTGAACTTGACAGGTGTCTTAGTGACAGGGAACTAGGTGTCCGGTTCCTTAGAGGCTTAAAATAATTTATCCTAGAGAGCTTGTAAGACTGAAGGAATTGTCACAGATAGAGAAGCATCTACACCCACAAAATCTAAATACCTTTATTGGGTGTCTAATCCCTCTAGTTTCCCATT
The DNA here is from genome assembly GCF_019279795.1 of Protopterus annectens. Taxonomy (NCBI): domain Eukaryota; kingdom Metazoa; phylum Chordata; order Ceratodontiformes; family Protopteridae; genus Protopterus; species Protopterus annectens. The sequence goes on from NC_056728.1 coordinate 583,222,604, forward strand.
TGTAACAGTATTTCATTCTAAAACAAGTGTTCCCAAATGAGATTTCCTTATGGGTAAGACATGGTATATGGCATCATCAATGTCTGTGTCATATATAAGGGTGGAGACAATTGGGTGGAGTAATGTAATGATTTAATTAAGGAGGACAACTAGGGTCAAAGAGGGGAATTCAAACATCCACCCCCCCCCCAAAGAGGAATCATCATCCCTTGGTGGGGAAGCTTCACAGTATCTTTTGTCAAACAAGACTCTAGGCACCGAGCTTTGATAACAAGTATGCTGTAGGCTCTGCAGAAACTGAAGAAAGCCCCGAGTCAAGATCCGTTTCTTGGGAATAGCCTGGGAGGTGAGGAGATGGGTAAGGACCCATCTGCTACTTGTGAACAAAGCAACTAAAGGGATGTCAGGGTGGGTGGCTTATGTTTGAGCTTCTGAGTCCTGCTGATTGGGGCTGCTGCCTTTGAGGTCAGGGACTAAGACTAGGATTCTCAGACCACTACACTTCAACCAAGGACTTCTTTCTGGCTAGAATAGTGGTTACACCATCTGCCTCTTTTAAGACAAGAAAATGAACTTCTGCCACAAGCTCTCAATGCAGAACTCTGTGTGAGAGTTGTTGGCCTGGTGGGGAATGTCTTAATCCACAGGTATGACAGACTACAACGTGGCTTCATCAGAGGTCTAAAATTCCCATGACACAATACTTGGGGGCTGTGAAAGTAACTCACTAGGATCAGCAGGTTCATCCTGAGCGAGGATTATGGTTGCCATTGCCACATCCCCCCGTCCCCTAGATAACTCATCTAATCCCTTCCCGAGAGGAGGTAGGGACGCGCAGTGTCAGGAATGAAATGGAAAATGCCGCACTGGTACTAGTTAAACTCGAGTCTTTTCTCATATAAATAGATTTTACGGAAGCACACTTTTCTCCTAGGACTTTTTGGCATAAATCCCTAACAGACCCTACAATGTTCAATAAGATTCTCTAGGCATAAACAGAAAATGCATAAATCGATCATCTTTGTGTGGGATTTGTCTACTGTAAAAGCAGCTGCCTTACGTCTTAGGGTCAAACATACTCTAAAATACCTTAATAGGGGCATTTGATCCTATTTAACCCATACAGTGTGAGTATTAAATACCACTAGCTAAATACAATTAGTGATAAGAAAAAAAAAATCCACACTACACTACTTATCTAACCAAGCTCCACAGCAAGCCAAACAAAACTGGATAACGGATGCACAAAAGCAGTATAGATGCTGTGCACAGTGGCAACAATGATTTAAAAATGGCCCAGACAGATGTCAGCCTTATACGACCTATTTGACAGCCCTTTCTTCTAGGTGGTTCCAGATTTCATTTTTGAATTTCCCTACTATTGCTTTTTAAATGACTCATTACCATCATTCTGCTGAGACTGTTTAACTTTGGTTTTCGCCAAAACTGGCTGAAGGAGCAAAAAATCCTTAGGAAAATATAGAGAGGGATGGGGTTGAAAAATCTGAGAAATTCCCTAGATCAGCTTACCTCTCTCATCACATGTTTTGATAACCTTTGCAGCACAGAGTTCAACAACTAAATCTCTATCCAAAAGAGAATTCAAAATTTCATTTTTGACATCTTGTAGAAGGTTCTGAGAATGCAGCCAGGAAAACATCCTCAAAAAAGTAGCTCTGGAAGTAGTATCTACAAAGTCATAAACACACTTAAAACAATGAGTAGTGACCTGAGAAGCAGAAGACATTAGACTATGTAAGGCAAAGTCTGCCTCGCAATATGTATGTGCAGCTAAAATATTCCTCATACATTCACAATTAGTCAATATTAACTTTAACATGAGCCTGACAATTCAGAATTATAAAAATCAAAGTTGCAGAAGCATACACGTTTTTCCCAAACTTGTCAATACCTTTACCATCATTGTCTGAAAGAGAAGGATTAGCATTAACATGCAGGATTATGAGCAGGTTGCAAATCCTAACAGGCTTATTATGTGTTTGAGACATGGATGACAAGAATCTTGGCTCCATGTCAAGCACACATAATAGTAGGTTAGGACAGGAGACCCAATCATAATTCTTTGTAGTGCATGGAGCTTTATCAGCTCTATATACTATTAGTCACAGTAAAAAAGATTAAAAAAAATGCTAAGTGTTTTGCCACCTTTCAAATCCATAAAGCACTCAGCGAACCCTGTTAGAAAGGCACTGTAACACAGTCCTTAAGTTTACACTTATCATCCATGCCTCTCATGTCCAAATTTTTGAACGTTTGGTCTGTTCTTCATAAAGTCCATGGTTTTCAGACAAATTACTGAGGAATTAATGCATAAAATAATTAAATACATTTAAGTTTCAGGCATAAAGTGCATGCAAACACACATCCTGTTACTCTAGTAACTTCCTAAGTTTATAAGAGGAAGTCAGGGGCACATTATCAGAATGGACAGCAGGCAGAAACAAATCTTTTATTCTGCTGCTCTCACTTGCTAATCAGTACTGGCAGATTTTACTGCCTAGCCTAAGACCCATCCTTAACAGTTTAAGCAGGTGATGCTTAATTTGTTAAGGACTGGTCTTGCACTCTAGCGCTTAAATGATTTGTCTTTTTCTGAATATTATAGTGTAATCACCACAGTCCATACACTAAAAAATGCTTAGCAGCAGCTGGATTGACTAAAGATATAGCTGCTCGGTCAAGTCTGGGATTAGTATATAAAAAACGAGGAACTTTGTATCTTCTATCTGCTTTCCTAGGGGCAGCAAGTTGGCTTTCAGGAAAACTACAGGCTGTGACAAACACCATCCAAGGAAGATAGCATTGGTTGAGATGGGTGAGGGTTCTAGAAATTCCATTTGTAGCAATTCATAGTATTTTCTAAGGGTCTGTGAAATTTCAGTGTTCTCCTGCTGAAAATACTGGCATATTCTGGAAATAGTCTCAGAGAAAAATCCTTTACAGGGAGATTCATTCACCATACTCTCTTGAATTAGAAACCTAAAGAGAAAAACATGCATCTGTCCCTTCACATTCCACATCCTAAGCCTGTTCAGGGAAAGAGGAATCCTTTTCCTTTAACCAGAAATCACCTTAAATAAGGGTCAGTAGTCTGTATAAGACCCTTAGCTAAGCCCAATAAATTACTCAAGTCCAGAGAAAATGACACAGAATGTTTAGTTTTCTGTTTCTTTCTGATAGGAAATATGGGATTAACAGACCTAGTATTGCCAGCAACAGCTTCCCCAGGGATGGGCACAACATTCTAGCTAAGCAGGGGCATGCATTCCCTGCCTCTTCTCCCATGACAAATAAAAATGTCCCTCTCTTGTCCACCAAGGGGCCCTCCAACACATGAGGCTAAACCCCAGTCCATGGTAGCTGTTTGGACATCACCAAAAGATCTGCGGAAAAAGATAATAGGTTTGCGGAACTAGCTTTGGCCACAGCAGGCACATCCACTTGCAGCTGTGGTAAATTACCAGCCACCTCTGACAGCAAAGGTTATTTAACTCCAAAAATAAGTAGGGTGATAGAATCTACCCCCAAACTTCCCAAACTTTGCTTCAAAAATTGTAAAAACTTGAAGCAGCGCTTGTGCTATAAGCACAATAGGTCTTATGGACAGTTCATTTCACAGTGTAAAGGGACATGCAGGACTTGTAAAGCCTGCCCCAGTATTTGGTCAACTTGCATGGTTACACACCCAGTGACTATGAAATCAATAGAGTTCTCTTTCTATGCAGATTGCTTAACTAAAAATATAGTTTATATGGCTAGGTGTCACCTATGTGATCTTTTTACATAGGTAAGACCAACTGTATGTTGAAAGAAAGGGTGTTGGAACATCTAAATGATAAACATGGTAACAAACTAACTAATGCATTGGCCAAACATGTGTCAGAGGTTTGGGGGGACCACAGTTTTAAGTTCTTGGTTCTACAAAAGGTTAATGATAGTCCAGGAGAAGGTGACCTGTATAACGAGACAGAATGTGTTGAATTAAAATGGATTATTGACTTTAAGGCATATGCTCCTCCAGGTCTGGATAGTGCCATCTCTTTAAAACCTATTTTAAAGAAGAGAAGTTTGCCTCATTAAATATGTCTATTTTTATTGGTTTTGCAGAATATTTAAAAGAAAAATTTAGTAACTGTTGTTATTTGTATTAAGGTCTGAGGAAGCAGGCAACTGCGAAAGCGCTAACCTAAACATATTTGTTTTGTGTTATATTAAACTATTTCATCCTATTCTCAGCATTTTGACGCCTTGTTTTGTTTATAACTTTTAACCAACTTAGTACAGCCCACCATATCCTTTAATATGCCCCAAAAAAACCCTGCCCTTCAAGGAATACTACACCACTATACCAGCAACTGTCCACTAAGAGGTACCAGAAAATCACTAGTTAACATCACTAAAAGTAAACATAACTCTGGAGACTCCCTGTATGCTGCTGCTGTCACAAAAGCATGGAATAATCTTCCTGTAGACATCCGGTCACTAGAAAACTCATGTGACTTCAAGCACCTTCTTAAGTTACATCTATCCAACTCATGGACTTATTCCTGTATTAGTCCTGGGTAAATACTAACAAACTTCTAGAATGTGTAAAATCTATTAATCAGCTTGCTGCTTAAATTATCCCTGACTTTCATCAGGGATTAACTCTAACCTGTGGAACATGTTTATTCTTGTTTGCTTATGTACTCTTTGTCAAAACTATATTTGTAACATGTTTTATTGTTTCTGTGTACCTTGGAGCTTTTCTTCCCAGGCTTCCGCTGAAAATGGACATGCATCCAGTTGGACCATCCCAATCAACAAATGTAAAATAAAATAAAATAAATAAATAAACTCTCTCACTCACACCTCCCCTCTCTCATCTAAACTATCTTATTCAGTACTTCTAGCCCCTAAAAGTACACAGAATGCATATTAGCATTAATAGTACTGCATTCTCTTACAGCTTACTGTGAGTGCCTACTGATACAACCATCATACATATGTACCACTGAACACAGTGACTCAACTATATTTACCAGAAGTATAAACTAGTGAAGAGTCTTGACACTATTTTTTACTACATGTATAATCTTAACTATTTGTAGATATTGTTGCAACTACAGAATGAAGTTCAAATGTTACTATCATTATAACCCTATATTGGCTGTATTACTCTGTGCATGACTATTGTGTAGTAGTGTAAATGTTAACACCACTATCTACTTTACATTTTATTACTCTATTTTACTACTGTACTTCATTACTGTATTTTATTACTGTATCTTTCTACTGTATTGGACCTTTTCTGCCCGGGCCTCCGCTGAAAACGGCTTGTCCTGCCCAGACAGACTTTCCTGGCAAACAAATGTAAAATAATAAATAAATACATAAATAAAAGTAAAAGTGTGGCCCTGTTTAAAAGTACATAAAAGTAACACGACAGTCAATAAAAATACTTTTCCATAGATTTAAAGTAATAGTTTTTCACAAAAACGTAGTTTAAACTGAAAAGTAAATGTGGAAGGTTTTTCTATGAAGGGAAATTATCTGTCCAGCAATGGAATAGTGTTAGCCAACCAGCAATCCTTGAAAGCCCACAGAAGAGCACTGTTCACAGTGGCAGGAAGACTCTGAAGGGCTTGACGCCCAAACCTGTCTTTTTTGGTAAGCTCAACTGGAGCTGACATAATGGATGGGCGTACATAAGATGTCCTGAAGCTTTAGAAGCTGTCTGTCTATTATATCCTACGCAGGATATAATCCATACAGCTTAAGCTACTGCAGCAGTAAGCAATATGAAGAACATCCAGCATTACTTTTTTCCCCGTTTTTCACATAAATTCTTCTGTAGAATGTCAACAATTCACAATGCTAGTCTCTTCCAAAGTGATATCCTGTTGTATTACTGAGCTAAGTTTTTTCATCTGCAGCTCCACTACCAGATTCCTGGCATTTTTAGGACTTCTGCATCCAGCCACAATCACTTTTCCTATTTTTGTATAAGGGGTCAGCTTATCACTTCATCACAATCATCTAGAGTCAAGGTTCACACCACTGGGTGGCTAGCCCTGCCATGACTGTTCTTTCATACCACACACACACACACACACACACACACACACACACACACACACACACACACACACACACACACACACACACACACACATTTAATGGCTAGTTTAGTGTTGATTCCACCTACTGCATGTCTTTGGTATATGAGAGGAAATGACAGCACCCAGAGGAAACCCGCATGAACACAATGAGGGCAGGCAGACTCTGCATAGAAGGCACCCCAGCTGACAATCGAACGAGAGAACCTACTGCTGTGAGACAACAGTGCTAACCACTGTGCCACCCTGTCCTGGCAGTAAACAAAGACTAGATACTGTGAGTGGCCCAAAGATAAAAAAACACACCTTGGGAAAATTTAGGACAACATATTTGGACAACGCAGTGGTACAGTGGTAGCATTGTCACCTCACAGCAAGAGGTTCTCCGGTTCGATTCTTGGCTGGGGTGCCTTCAGTGTGGAGTCTGCATGTCCTCCCTGCATTCATGTGAGTTTCCTCCGGGTTCTCCAGTTTCCTCCCATGTTACAAAGACATGCATCTAGAGCATTTTTCCCCAGGCCTTCAATGAAAATTGGCTTTGTTCCAAGTTGGACTTTTCTGGTAAACAAATGTTAAATAAAAATAAATAAATATTACTCCAATTACACTTGCTTATAATTGCTTGTAGGGATATATTCACCAACAAAAACCCAAAACAATGTTTCACTACTCATGATTTCCACAACCCTACAAAAAAAATGGCAATGATAAAAGAAGTGTCTATGATGCAACCAGTGGTTTAGAAGTAGTGAAATTTTAAGATGGCATCTCAAATATTTATCTGAGGTAGCATACTTTATCAGTATTGTTTTTGCGTTAGTGTGAGGCATGAAATACTAAAAAAAGAAACCAGGGAAAGGCAAGGAGAGGTAAGTTGAACACCATATTTGAACAGCTGCAATATTCTACCTTAAAAAAAGATGAAATATACACAAAAGCAAAAGCTGGATCAGTTCCGACGCCAAATCCAGACACAATGGTTGGAGATTATGCCACTGATTTAAAGTAACTCTATGTCATTTTACGTAGTTAAAGGCAAAATATGGTTATGGTGTAAAAAGCAGTCACTAAAAGAGGGATAGACAAATCTTGCTATCGGTGTCACTTTCAGATATTGGATCTATTTTCCCTTCTGGCCAGTATTGTTAATATAGAAGAAATATCGCACCTATTCATTCATTATTTTTTAACTCATGTTTATTTTTTTCTTAATCATAAACGTCAGACTTCTAACTTCCATTTTCTGCTATAGCTTTTTTTTTTGGTACAGCTTTTTAATGCGAAGTACAACAACAAGCACCTCTGTATAAAGTACAGTTATTTTTAATCAGTGCAGCACAGAGGGTAAGAAAAAATGCATAAGTGAAATAATTCCCCTCCTTCATACAGTAATCATGGATATGCAAATAAATATTTTAAGACCTAATAAATGCATCCACCACCATACATCTTCTGTGCAGTATTTCTGGACGGAAACAAGAACACAAGCTGAAAATGTAGTGTGTTGCATTACATTAAAATATCCCACATGAAAGTTGGTTTGCTATTAACCATGGTAATAGTGTTAACACTTTGATTTTTTCCCGTAGCCGTCTACAGCTTCCTCAGTGACAGTTTCATCCTCGCCAATGCTAGTTAACACTCGTTTTCCCACTAGCTTAAAAATATCTTCTGGGCATACTCCTTTGGGTTCGGCTACTTTCACTGTCAACATATCGAGAGTTAATACAGTGCCAGCTTCAATTGCCACCTTTGCCACCACTGACTTGCCCAACTGTAATAAAGCAGAAATTATAATTAAAGCAAAATGCCAGATTATTTTCTTTATTGCACACTGCTTCTGCATTTACCTACTTTTAACCAGCAACTACTGACAAGAGTACCTGCAAAATAAACATGCATTGCCTTATAATCTATATAAATATTCCCTTCATACTTGGTTTTAACTTTCATTTTTGTGAATCGCATTTATGTTGTTATATTTTACTAATCTGGTCAATAAAACCTTTACAATATTATAAAACAGCCCTGACAAACATGGTGTCATTGTGGGATATATGGCAATACTACTGTTCACAAAAGATCACAGTGCAATACAGCAAAGCCAAAGCAATTCTGCAAGTCAACACAGCTAACAGATGCATAATAAAGAAAAAAGAAACTTTTTCAATGCATACAATGGTTGCTTCTTTTCAAATATGATACATGGAAGAATAAAAAGACAGTTGTTAATTGTGAAGATGTCTGCTAGTAAATATAAAGATAAGATATATAAAAATGTATGTCAGCAAATATTTATATATATTTAGAAAGATTACAATCAACAGGTCAATGCTTTTGGAATTTTAGAACCAACTTCCGTGGTGGTGCAGCGGTAGCTTTGTTGCCTCATAGCAAGAGGTTCTCCCGTTCGATTCTCGGCTGGAGTGCGGGGAGTGCCTTCTGTGTGGAGTCTGCATGTCCTCCCCGTGGTTGGCTGGGCATTCGAAAAACATGCGCAAATGGGAGTGCCTTCGTAAGGTTGAACGTTGAGCTGGCACCTCAGCGTTCTTGAAAATCTACTGCCAATCATTAGCAGACCAGAGTTCTGCTGTGGCGACTCCTAACTGGGAAAAGCCGAAAGACAACAACAACAACAGTACATAGCAACCAAATTCAACATTACAACATAATAGCTGCTCCTATGGCTTAGCCCTAGTGACGAAAAGTTATAGGCAGTATTAAGTATCATCTCTTTCCTATCCATTTACCAATTTGTGCCATTACTGAAGTCAGCAAAACTCCACCTAGGACAAAGCAACAGAATAAAGTACAACTAATATGAAAATACAAGGATGTCCTATGCAGGCACAATTCTGATGTAAAAAAATTCACAGGAGGTACAAAAGGTGGGAAGAAAATGTAGAGTTATGGTCCTCTTAAAATCTTTGGGGAAGGGTTGGCGTAATGGTTAAAGGCTTTACCTCACAAATACAAGATACAGGGTTTGATTCTGACATCTGATTACTGGCTATGTTTGTAATAGTCTGCAGACTGACAGCTTAGTATTTACCAATGAAACAATGCTGTTAACAGCCTTTACTCCACCCCTCTCTCACCCTCCTAGGAAAACTTCAAAGATGGGGAAATGAATGGGCTGGCTGATGGGGAAGGGGACTTGATGACCAGTAGAAGCGGCACTGGAAAAGGCATGGAGAGGGAAAAAATTTTGTTATGTAGCTATTTTTCCATATGATCCACCTCCAAGCAGCATATTAAAAAGTTACTAAACCACTGAAGAAAGAGACCTCTGTTTTCTTGTAAGCTGCTACTGCTAAGTTAAACTCAAAACAGAAAATGGAGTCACTCGGCTCTGAGAAGCTTTGGTAAAGACCTGCAGAAGCTTAAGCTGGTCAGTTCCAAAAAAAAAAAAAAAAAAAAAATTCCTACTAGACAACTACAAGATGTAACCCAAAAAATGAATAAAAACACTTGCACCAACAGACAAACAAGTGGTCAAACATGAAAAATACACAAAACTAGAAAGACCACTGACCACCTACCGACATAAAAAGAAAACCTGTATTCAGACGGCGAGTGCTTTCACGCCACCTGAGGTACCTCGTCAAACCAGATAAAACAAGCCAAAGGCTACTAGTTTCATAACAAACATGTAAAACATTAGCAGAACAATCATATGATTTCAACTTTGGTTTTAAAGGAATACTATTATTCAGCCCTGAACCTCTGATTGCTTGTAGTTCCAAAATCCACTTACACTCAGCACATTCTGTTATATTTGCATTGCCACCACCTCTTAAATGTGATCATACAACTTGTATAAAAATAAACTTAAATCTGTGATCCTCTCCAAAACTTTTTACATGTTTCACTAATGCATTTGAAAATGTCTGCTTCTTGATATCATACAGATGTTTCATAATCCATTCTTTCAATTAACGATTCATCTTACCAACATAAAATATGAGCATACTGCCAAATACACCAAATCTGATGTCCTGCAGTCCGCATATAAATAAATCCTGTAACTTTTAGCAGTGTCAGGTTGCAAAAAAAAAATGAAACACTTGAAAGAATCAAAAGTTATAAGCACTGCAATTATAACAGGGACATGTCTCCTTGTGATGAGAAAGGTCATGATGAGGGTCACTAAGCCATTTATAACATAACTCATTTTAAAGCAAAAATCCTGTCTCTAGTATTAGTCAAATATTGCAATATATCTTCTGCAAGAATTGTCTTCCCTTGTCTTGACAAGTGCACGCCATCCTGCTCAAACATGCCTGCTCAAATTCGGGCTTGGATGCTCTACACATTTCCACTTTTTAAAATGGGCCACTTTTTCATGTTGGTATTCACCCAAAAAAAAAAATTTTTTTTTGCATTTTCACTGACTGGACTCTCCTTTCTAAATGTGATTGGGAAAATACATCTTAAAACCTGTGCAAACTATGCTAAGAGGGCTGTAAAAACCTCTACTAACAGGGAGCCCTGAACGATGATATCATGTGTACCACCATCTAAGAGTCAGGGAGTCCTGAACAATGATGTCATGTGTACCACCATCTAACAGTCAGGGAGTCCTGAACGATGATATCATGTGTACCACCATCTAACAGTCAGGGAGTCCTGAACAATGATATCATGTGTACCACCATCTAACAGTCAGGGAGTCCTGAACGATGATATCATGTGTACCACCATCTAACAGTCAGGGAGTCCTGAACGATGATATCATGTGGACCACCATCTAACAGTCAGGGAGTCCTGAACGATGATATCATGTGTACCACCATCTAACAGTCAGGGAGTCCTGAACGATGATATCATGTGTACCACCATCTAACAGTCAGGGAGTCCTGAACGATGATATCATGTGTACCACCATCTAAGAGTCAGGGAGTCCTGAACAATGATATCATGTGTACCACCATCTAACAGTCAGGGAGTCCTGAACGATGATATCATGTGTACTGCCATGAATACAAACAGATCCATACTTCCTTACTTTAAGGCATTCCAATGCCCTACTCACATCCTGTGTTTTACTAGAATATCTTTTCTGACCACATCTGAAGAATCCCCCTCTTCTCATTCAGTAATGCCTGCTCTAACATTTATTACAAAGAAATTATCTTCAACACCATAAGTCGCATTAATCTCACAGTTTTTCATTTGGAAACTTCTCATCCTGCTATCTTTTGAACTTCCAAAGTTTGATTCAAGCTGTCAACTTCGGTCTTTCTCCTCTTTTTTTTCTTACAGTAAATTTCTTCAGTCCTTCCAAGTTCAATTTTGATTTCTTTCTTTTAGCCTACCCCTCTCCTTTTTTCTACCTTCTCTGTTGAAAAAAGTGATGTCATTTTCTGACTGAACAATGTTATCCCCTGAAATCTGTGCGTTACATAAAGCAGTGCCCCTTTTACTATATATTCTCATTGCATTATGGACATAAATAACAGAAGAAAAAGAAGTTGATTAGTAGTGAACTTCTTCTTCCTTTCTTTTCCTCTCTATGCACCAAATCCTCAAATTGCTGAATATTGTATCCTGAATTCTAAAGGTGTTATCGGTAGTACTTTGTTTAATAGGAGTTGAGTGAATTTTACTGAGACTGATCACTTCCCTTCTTAAATGTGTTCTTTGCTTTTTGCCTAATATTATTTATTTTAATAGCCTAACCATTAATATTTGTAACAGTTTTCCAAGTTGTGCTAATTGCACAACAGAAACTGTCATCTGCATGTCTAGATTTACCACTAATAATAGTACGCAAATTATCCAACTTTTGGCATGAGGAACACGTTTCCAACGTTAACTGGTGTTACCCTTCTATACACATAGCATTCAATACACTGTGCAAGATACTCATGCTTTAGCAAATCATTAACGTCACACCCATTTAAGGAAGCCATTTGCAACTACAAATGATTAAAGAATTGTAAAAGAAAAGAATAATCTACATCATTTACCACAGAATTCAAAAAAATTAAAACAATCAGTAACTTAATTCAAATTCTTTCAGGAAGTCACACACATATAATATGCAACTAACTATTAAATCAAGTACACTGACCTAACCTTGCACAAGGGGAAGTAATGAATAAGTCATCACTCTTCCCTACTGTATCAGTTGTGCCAGTGGCAGGAAAGACCAAAAACAGGGAGTATTTAATTCAAGAAGACTTCCTCCCCCAGTGTCTCTGTTGAACATCAGCCATCAGCCAACCACATGGCCCATTTGTTCCTTACCAGGGTGATGCTTGACTGATGGGGGCATCATTTAGAGAGAGGAATCATGTGGTTCATGCTTATCCCCAGGTAAGGCAGCTAAGTGGGCATCCACAATAGGGGGATATCTGTGAATCACTTAGCTATCCTGCAGTGGCTTTGCCATCAAGGTAGCGGAATATAAGAAACTCCTTTGCCTGCAAAAGTTCAGCCACATGAGGTAATACCTTGGTAAACACTCCTGGTAAAGACTAAAGCTCAACACTGAAAAAAGAAGTTATGGACTCACTATAACGTTCCATCTGTGCTGCCATTTTCATTCTTCCTCAACCAAAGGGTTCAGAGTCAACCCTCGGATCTGACTCTTCCACTTTCTAAAGACTCTAGGATCAGAATCTCAAGCTGCTGTTAACTATAATGCCCCTGATCACTACAGCACCTCACATTGAGTTTGCTGCTATTATATACATATAACACAATAATAATGCTAGGACAGGAAAATGATAGTTGAAAGATCAGGAGCTCAAACAGGATCTATGGTTATTAACAATATTTCCGTTAGGTATCTCCCAAAGCGAAGGATGGGGGAAGGAAGGTGAGTTGAAGAATGAAAATGGACAACACAGAGTGTTATGGTGAGTACACAAAAGTCTTTATCTGATGTAGTCATTTTCATTTGTTCCTCAATCAATGGGACAGAGTCTACAGCTACAGTAACCTTGGGTGGCCGTTATTGAAGGATGTTCCGGAGCACAGCAGAGGCAAAGGCAGCTCTGTTCCTGCAGATGATATCTAATCTGTAATGTGCAATAACGGTATGAGTATTTGACAAAGTGGTAGCTGCGCAAATATCAATAGAGGCTCGACCAAAAAGCTGCTGAAGTAGACATTGATCTGGTTGAATGTGCTTTCAATTGTCGAGGTATGCATTCCCTTCAAAGAGCAGACATAGGAAATGCAACCTGTCATCAATTTAGCCAGGGTAGTATTAGAAACTGACCTTCCCATTTTTATTTTAGAAAAGGAAATAAACAGTTGTTCAGAATTTCTGAATGCTTTTGTTCTGCCCACGTAAAACTGCAATTGTCTGGGTATATTCGCCTTTATTTTCAAATTTAATGAAGAAAACTGGTAAATTGATGATTATTTTCAGAGGCAACTTTTTGTAAAAAAAAAACAAGGATTTGTGAGTTTGGTAACTCTATCTTTGTGGAAAAAAATCTAATACGGTGGTTTGCAAGCTAGTGTTTGTAGTTCCGATACTTGTCTTGCAGAGGTTATAGCTATCAAAAATACAGATTTCTAGGAAAGAAATTTGAGATGAACCTTAGCTGATAGTTCAAAAGGGGAGTGTACTAAAGCTTGTAAAACCATGGTTAGATCCAGAGGTGGAGTGGGGTCCTTTATTGGAGGTCTACGTAAGAACGTAACCCTAAGAAATGCTTTACACAATTTATATGATGCTAAAGAAGAAGGATTATCCTCTATATGGTAGTTGGAGATGGTCGTCAATTGAACTTTAATAGTGCAGAAACTTGCTCCATCCTGGAAAATTGAAGCAAGGAAGTCCAGTACTACTGGGACTGGAGAAGTGAAGGGATATAATTGTTTCTGGTGAGCCCAAATAGTGAATCTTCTCCATTTGCTCTTGTAGATTTTTCTAGTAAAAGCTTTATGGGAAGCTACCAAGATTCTTTGAACTGGAGAGGACAGTCTGGAATGTCTAGCCATCATGGGAATTGGAGAAACCATGCGGTCTGTTTGAGGACAAGATCTGAGTGAATCTGTCCTGAAGGATAAGACCAGAGGTCTGGACTGGGATCCAGCGTCCAATAAGGATGTATTAAGTGAGACAAAAGTAAGGGAAACCATACCTGTTGAGGCCAAAAGGGAACAATGAGAATCACTCTGCTCTTCAATTGTAGTGCTTTCTGAAGAATTCTGGGGATGAGAAATAGGGGAGGATAAGCATAAAGGAGACTGGAGGGCCAAACATGAACTAGAGCATCTCTCAGTGACCATTCCCTAAGGAGGGATCAGGGCAAAGGACCTGCTGCATGATGTTGTTGGAGGGGGATGCAAAAGGCTGCAGCAAGGTTGACCCCACTTGTCGAAGATCATGTTAGCCAGTAATTGTTTGAGACCACTTGCAAGGCATGAGGATGGTCCTGCTGAGCCTGCTTGCTAGAATGTTAGACTTACCCAGTATGTGCGTTGCTACTAGGAAGTGGCTGGAAGAGACTGCCCATTACCAAATCCTCACTGCTATTTGACAAAGGGAATAAGATCTGGTTCCCCTGTTTGTTGATGTACCAGACTACTGACATGTTGTCAGTTTGTATTGCAATAGTCTCGAGAGGGAGAAAGCTCTGAAAGGCCTGCAACACTGATATGGAGATTGGTCTCTTGTGTTGACCACAAGCCTTGGATGGTCCGTCCCAAGAAATGCCCCATCCCACCCCAACTGGGAGGTGTCCTTGTTCAACATGGTACTGGGAGGAGGAAGGATAAAAGGACGTCCTCACTCAATTTCTTCAGAGTGAACCCACCAAAGAAGAGAATTTCTGAACACTCGAGAAAATTTTATGGGATGGCTCATGGGATAACAATGAAAGGACCATTGCACTGCTAAAGTCCATTGAAGAATTCTCATGTGTAAGTGAGCGGTGGGAATCAAAGCTACAGTGGGCAGACATCAAACCTAATGCTTTGAGGATCAATCTTGTCGGAGGCATTGGAATGTAAAGGAGCTGCTACATCCTCCATACATTTGATGGACACCCTGGGGGCTGTGGTGAGACTGAAGAGCAGGACTCTTAACTGGTAATGACCATTTCCCAGCTGGAAACGGAGATACCTTCATAAGCATCTGGTTATTTTGATGTGATAGTACACATCTTGAAGGTCAATTGAGCACATCCATTTGTCCTTCTGAAGAAAGGGTAGAATTGATTGGACCATGACCATCTAGAATTTGGAGCTCTTTATGAAATGGTTCAGATAGCCTAGGTCCAGAACTGGCCTCAGGTCTCCTGTCTTTTTTGGCAATAAAAAGAACGTTAAGTAAATTTTGGACCCTGTTTGTTTTTGTAGGACCTTCTGGATAACTGTTTTGTCTAGCAACTTTGCAATTTTTTTACACTGCTAGCTCCCTCTGGTTGGTTGGAACATTGGGGAGAATTTTCTTTGGTTTCAACTGAAGTTCTGAAAAGGGAATGAAGTATTCCCTGGATATGATCCTTTGCACCCAAAGTTTGTTTGTGATGGCTAGCCAGGAGTCTTTGTGCAAGGACAGGTGCCCTCCCAACTGGCTTCAGAGAGGGACGGTCAGGCAACCTTTCAGGAGCACTGGAAGGACCTGCCCGAGAATGAATCTCGAGATCCTTGTGTGATGATGTGAGGTAGTGCCAGCTATGCCAGAGAGAGTAGGGTAGTGCATGTGTAACATGCCAGCATAACTAGCTGGAGTTTTGTAAAGAAGTTTATGCCATTTGAATATCAAACTGATTTGTATAGATGCTCGTGTTAAAAATGTATTTGTAAAGTTGCTTGTCTTAAAAATGTATCAACTGTGGGTCCTGCTGGATAGAAAAGAAATATGCATTTATATCAGACTGTACTGTTGTAACTGAGGAAATGTATGTATGTTAAGAGAGGATGCTAGAAGGGAAGGGTTACGATCAACCCAGTTACCGTAAGAAAAACAACTTGAAATTGAATGACATGGTTGAGGCCATAAAGATTTTATCTCACAGGACTGAATGCAGCCAGAGACACAATGTCTGGGCTGGAATCCTACTCTTACTGTCCTTAGTGGTGAACTAAGTGCTACCCTGGGATGCCAGAGAATGGCTTGTTAAGTCTCTGCAGGAAGACTGGAAGTATTGGAATTGTTTTACAGTTTCCAGATGCTGGAATAAACCTATCTGTGCCAGATCCTGGCTCAAGTTTAAAGTGAGGGGGTAGTGTGGGAACTACAGACTAAGGTGACCAGATGTGATGCCATTTTGTAGCCAGCACTGAAACAGTACTTGGATACAAGTGAGAAATATGACAGAGACACTCAGCACTCTGTTTTGGAATGGACAATACCACTCACCCACTTCATCTTGCCTTGCTTTAGTAAGTAACTTAACTAGGGAAGAGTAATTCTTCGGTCAGTAAGGAAAATATAGTGAGATTGCCAAATTTGCAACAGATTCCACACATTCAACCCATCGCTGTCAATGCCTCAAAAATCTTTCTTGGTTGGAGCCACCTCATATTATGAACTATAACCAATTAATAATGGCTCACAAAATAATGCAAAATCCCGATGACATACCTTCCCTAAACAATCTTCTACAACTCTTTTCTAACATGTGTAATCTTTGATCATCTAACAAATACTTACTCCAAATAACCAAAGTATATAATACAGCAGGCAACTCTCTTTACTCTAATGTTGTTGCCAAAAATTGGAATACCTTTCCGCATAATATTAGATCCATAAGCAATCTTAATCATTTAAAAAAAATCTCTCAAAAGACACATTTGAATCCTGGCTTTGCACATGTAACACTCCAGGTTAATTATTAATTTAGCACTACTTATACAATTTGGCTGTATGTGCTAACTCTGTTAACATATAACTTCTAACAATGCTCCTTCCTTATAAGTAGTTAAATTCCTAGCTGCAACTCCCACCATGGAAGTATTACTAATTATGCACTACTTTACCTAAGTGATTCTCCCTACTTAATTTCCTAACTAATGTTATGTTCCTCCACATATATAAATTCAACCATATATTTATCTATATTCAAGTGTTTAAAGTCTTGTTCTATTAGATACTATGTATATATTTTGGTTTTTAAATGTTTGTCCTATAAATGTGTTAACACTCATTTTTTTGTCTATAATTTCTATTACTTGATGTGATAACTTTGTATGCAAGCTTAGGCTGGAGCTTTTCTCCCTGGGCCGCTACTGAAAATGGGCACTGTCCCAGTTGGACTATCCCGGTAAAAAAATGTAAAATAACTAAATAAATTAGTTAAAAGTATCGTTTTTCTGTATATGTCAGAGTCTTTCCATCTGTGTTATTTTTCATATCTGCTGTGAACTGAAACTTTGGTGTATATTATAAATAGATACTCAGTATTCTCATGTTCTTTTCTATTATTTAATATTAAACATATCTAAACCTTTCATTTGGCTGGTCTTTTACAAAATATTTTTACCCTTGGAAGCATTTACATTTATTGTGGCACTGCAGCATCTCACTCCAGAAAGTCTTGATGACTGGTTATCACTACCATTTATATAAGTATTAATTTTACTAAGAGTAATTGGGTACCCTGGTAAGACCCTTAAATAGCTCGCTGGTGGCAGTGAATCTACCTTATAGTCTGGGTGGAGGTGGAATGCCGGGTACATCTGTGCCAGCCTTTCCCAGGTGTGCGTACTGTCTGAAAATCAAATCTCAAAGAGTGTGTGTGTGTGTGTGTGTGTGTGTGTGTGTGTGTGTGTGTGTGTGTGTGTGTGTGTGTGTGTGTGTGTGTGTGTGTGCTACTTGAAATAGGGACACAGAGCACAGACTTCTGCAGAGAGAAAGGTGAAGTCTTATTTGGGTTCTGGACAAGAAGTCCAGCCCCAGGACTGGGGTGTGCTCCTTGTGTGCTCGTAATGGAAATTCTGCTTGGTGCAGATAGCTGCATCTGAAAATACCATGTGGATCCGTGTTTATTCTAAGTGAACGTTCCCCACCAGTGTCAGTGGTGAGGACTGAGGCTCCTTGATTATTGGCACAGAGGAGGGGCGTCACACCTTGATTCTGCAGACCCCCCTCTGCCGCAAGGGCAGTGTCTACCATTATAATTGTTTTGCCTCGGCATCAGGGGAAAATTCTCTGTGTAACTCCTGGAAAGGACTTCAGACTTCTTGAACCACATGTTCTTACCACCATGCTGGTTCCTATAGTAGGATCTCTGTGGGATATAAACGTGAATTTCAATGGCAGACAATATCTTCCCATCCTGTTCACTCCTGGACAGATTCTCTTTCACTGCTGAACCAAGAGACAATGATCCATTTAAAAGGACAAATTCATGAATGATGCCTTGAAATGTTCCACTAAGTCACACAACCGCATCCAGGCATGTCTCCTTATGGCTATGGCTTAACCAGCCCCCCCTTGAGGTACCCTCTGCAACATATGAGATTAACCTTATAGACACATTTGAGATGGACTGTAGGGAGGCCATTCTTGAGGAAAAGGTTTTCTATTCCTCTGCAGACATGGACCCTGGGGAAGAATTAGACAGTTCTTTATTAAGTCCCTCTGTATTCTGGTGAAGTGGGCCAAGTAATTCAACAATCACAATGCAAAAGTCGCTGTTGCAAATCTGTCCAAAGCCCCAGACTCCCTGTCACGGGGATGGACAGTGGAGCTCTATTCCGCAAGTTCCTTCTTCATGGGTGCTGCAACAATCTTGGCATCAAGAGGAATTCCTTTCCTCCACTGATGTTTATTTGTTAGTGCACTAAGTATTTTATCTGGTCATTTCGGGATATAGACCAGATGGGCTTAGTGGTTAAGGTCTTTGCCTCCCGTGCACAAGGTACAAGGTTCGATCCTGACCTTCAACCAATGCCTGTTTGGAGTTTGCATGTTTTCCCTGCATCTCCGTGGGGTTTCTCCCATGTCTGAAAAACATGCCGAGTGTTTTCATCTCAAACTTGCCAATGAATGGAGCTGCGGGCAGCAGAACAGACTCTCCATGGTGCCCTATATGGGGAAGAATTGTACAGACCAACCGCTTTGGGCATCTACTGTAGTGTGCAGTATCCTCAAGATAGGAGAACACTGATCACAGACTGCACGCCATGGCAGGGCTAGCCACTCGATGGTATAAAATATGGCTTCTAGGTGATTTGGTCATGTTGACTAATGTCGCCAAAATGGGCATGGGTAGTTACTGGTGATAAGTGGGTTGAGGACCCGGCCTACTCTGACCACGCCAGGGGCCGTGCTAATGCTGGGAAGGGAATATGTGCCCCTTATTGGCCAGTGTGCGCCCGCTATAAAGCTCAGCAGCCCTGGGTCAATAAGCTACTGGCTGGCCGATGTCTAGTTGCCCAGTCTGGGTTACCTGGGATAGCTCTGTTGAGCAAAAGCTGGACGTAAAACCTACCAACCTGCAAAACATGAAATGAGAATTGCTAAGCTTAACGTAAGGTTCACTGACAGGCTGCAGCTTGGAAGTGGATGACATGATGATATGGAGGAGTCTGGACATCCTATGTATCCAGGAGATGAGAGGGAAGGGCAGTGCAGCAAAGCCACTTGGCTTGGGATCCAGAGTCTACTACTCAGGTGGATGGCAGGCTAGAAATGGTGTAGGAATTGTGGTGAGAGAGGCTTCACAAGGGAGTACGGGATATCATCAGAATTAATGACAGACTCATGGCAGTCAGACTCCAGTGTAATGATAGGGCAGTATTCATAATTTCAGCCTATGCCCCACAGCAGGGTTGTGATAGTGAGGAAAAGAGTGCATTCAGACAGCAGTTGCAGGACCTACTAGATAAAGCAGGACAACATGAACTGGTGTTGATAATGGGTGACTTGAATGCACATATCAGGACAGACAGAATGGGATACGAGGACTGCCTGGGTCCACATGGGTGGGGCAACAGGAATAAAGAAAGAGAAGCTATTCTAGACTTCTGTCTGGCAAATGGCTTGATAGTAGCCAACACATGGTATAGAAAGAGAGGCAGTCACAAGATCACATACAAGAGTAGTCAACAAGCAATTCAGGTAGACTTCCTCCTAGTAAGGAAAGGGCACTGGGGCAGAATCCATGATTGCAAAGTCATCCCCAGTGAAATAGTCAGCCCACAGCATAAACCACTTGTTGCCACAATCTGCTGCAAGCAGTGGTCAGAGAAGGCTCTATGGTGAGAGACCAGGCCGAAGACCTGGAAGTTGACTGGAGAGGAAGTACAACAGTTCAAGGAATTACTCAAGAGCTCTAACACCCCAAGAAGAAGAGGAAATAGGTGGAGTTGAAGAAGAATGGCAGTGCCTAAAAACAGCATGTGTTAGGACTACAGAAAAGATATGTGGCCGAGCCAGGTATGGAAATAAGGTACATAAGGAAGCTGGTGGTGGAATGCAGAAGGCCAGGAAGTCATCAAAAGAAAAAAAGGAGTGCAGGAAGAAGTGGGAGACAGAAAAGACTGACCAGGCTAGGAAGGACTACTGGTTGGCTAACAAAGAAGCTAAGAAAGAAGTTGCAATAGCAAAGAATAGGGCATCGGAGGCACTGTACCAACTTCTGGAAAGTGACTCAGTAAGGGGCACAAAGAAACTATATTAGGTTGCAAGGCAAAGACAGAAAGATAAAGAAGACAGTCTTCATAAGGGATGCCAGCAATAACCTACTCACCAGCCCAGAGGACATCAAAAGCAGATGGAAGGAGCATTTCCAGCAGCTTCTGAATGAAGAAAACCCTACAGAAGCTATACTGCCCCAGAAACAGCCTAAGATGAGAGAAGAAGAGGAGCCCACCCTCGAAGAAGTAAGAACAGCACTAAGGAAGATGAAGCCAGGGAAAGCAGCAGGCTCAGATGAGGTCACAGCAGATATGATAAAGATGCTGGGTGAGACAGGTGAGAAATGGCTCCTGAGGGTACTAATAGCAGTGTGGAGAGAAAGGCGTATCCCAGATGACTAGAGAATAAACATACCTGTGCCAGTGTACAAGAACAAAGGGGACATCCACAACTGTGGGCAGTACAGAGGCATCAAACTCCTATCACACTGCAAGAACGTTCTGGAGAGGGTGATTGATAAACGGATATGCAGAGTAGTAGACTGCAAGATGGGAGATGAGCAGTTTAGATTCAGATCAGGATGCAGCACAACTGACCTGATGTTTGCATTGAGACAGATACTTGAGAAGAAGCTAGAGATGAGGACAGAGTCCAATAGGGCATTCCTTGACCTAGAGAAAGCATATGACAAGGTGCCAAGAAAGTTGATCTGGGAAGTACTTTGGTGGTTCGAAGTCCCAAAAACATTGGTAGAATTAGTGCAGGCTATGTACAAGGACCCAATGACTCAAGTACGGACAGTGTTCGGCCTCACAGAGGGTTTCCCAGTGGGTGTGGGTGTACATCAGGGTTCAGCTCTGAGCCCACTGCTGTTCATACTGGTAATGGACTACATTAGAAAACAGGGTGGAGGGGATGGATCAACAAAGCTGCTGTATGCAGATGATGTGGCAGTACAGGCAGACTCTGAGCTAGAACTTCAACAAAGGACAGGAGAATGGAATGCAAATCTGAAGGCACATGGAATGAAACTAAGCACAGACAAGACAGTGGTACTGGCAGCAAATTGGGGAAATCAGAAGAAGCTGAGAATAGAGATAGAAGGGAAGATAGTGGAAACACGAAGAACATCAGGTAAACAATCTCAAGTATCTGGGAGGAGTAGTTGAGAAGGGTAGTCTGAATGAAGAGGTCAAAGCTAGAATCAGAGGGGCTGCAGCCAACTGGCATAGAGTATCAGGTGTAGTCTTTGATAGAAGAATGCCAAAGAAGCTGAAAAGTAAGGTGTACAAGACAGTTGCGCGACCAGTACTACTGTATGGTACAGAAACCTAGGCAATAAAGGCAGAACAATTGAAGAAGCTAGAGGTGATGGAAATGAAGTGCCTGAGAAAGGTGACAGGATGCACACTGTGGGACAGACAAAGAAATGAGTACATAAGAGCAGAAGCCAAAGTAGCTCCAATTGCAGAAAAGACCAAAGAGAACAGATTACCGTTGTTTAGGCACATGTGTAGAAAAGCAGAAGCAATCTGGTGAGGAAGACTTGGGACAGACAGGAAGAAGGTAAGTGGAAACATGGACGTCCAGCAAAGAGGTGGCGGGATTGTGTGAAAGATCTGTGACAGTCAGGCATGAATGTTGAAGAAGGCAGGCGTGTGGCACTGAATCGAGAGAGTTGGCGATAGTTAACACGCTACCCCGACCCCATGCAGAAAAATGGGAAAAGGGGAGGGGCTGATGATAATGATGATTTTGGGATAGATTTCATGGAGTCCAGTTCCTTCCACACCCTCTGGGAGACGAGCTCTATAAGCACATCCCGGGGGGAGAGCTAACACAAGATGTAGCTAGGTCAGAATTGAAGGCCTCCAAAAACACTGATTCCTCCTGGGAAGGGTTTTGGGCAGACTAACCACCTTTCTGATGAAGGATGTCTAGGATTTCTCCAAATGAGACATCTTCCAGTGGAGATCTAGGGGGCTCCTTCCTCCTCATTGAAGTCAGTGTCTTCTGTGAGGGACACCTGAGGTGAATCCAGGTGCCCCTCTTACAGGTCCTCTTAAGAGGAACCTCCTCAGTAGGATGTTCTTGGGAGGTATCGGACGAGACAAGAAGCTCCATAGGCAGAACTGTTTGGAAGCTCTTCTGGGCTAGATGTCCCTGACGTGGAGGATGTGAAGGCTCAGATACAGGATCCAAAGAAGGAGCAGGACAGGGATTCCAGGATGGGAGAATTGATGCTATTCTTGGCTGGGAGAAAACCCTCTCCATCACTTCGGACCAAGGACCATCTCTCCAGGGCCGAAAATCTTGGAGCAGACAAGTCCTGAGACTTACCGATAATTTGATCTGAGGGGGGAGTCAGTGCTGAGCTATGAAACGCTGAGGCTCCAAGGGCAAATTAAGTCTCCAAAAACTTTGGATCGAAGTCAACCCCTCAGACTTGATGTCGACGCTTTGGCTCTAAGAGCTGTCATGCTCCAAGTGTTGGAGCCAAATGGGACAGGGAGGTAGTCAGAGTAGAAGGAGAAGGAACTGCTGGATCCAACGTGTCGACTCCCAGGGCCTTAGGATCCATGGACTCCGAAATGGGTGGTTGCATTGGGGAAGGAGTAACAATGGAAAAAAAAAAACAGGCTGGCAGGCCACGGATCCAGTGGGAGATGGAGCTGGTAAAACCCCCATCTGGATTTGTGTCGTGAGGAATTTCCTCATCCTCCTGTCCACCTTCACTTTAAGCAGACTACAATTGGACCTAATGGAAGAAGATGTGGAGGATGGCCTACAGGATTTTCTGGGAGACTCCTGTAAAAAGGGTGAACTTAACCTCAAAATAATCCCACAAAGGAGAACTCAGTGCAAAAAAAGTACTTTAAACAAAACACAAACACCAAGCCACGTTGAACCAACTCCAGGAGATAACTTTTATTGACCAAACAAAACTAGGAAATTAACACTTAACAGTTCACTGCATTTTTGTCAGTGACTTCATCACATGTATAAGACTTAGTGAAAACTGCTACCTTTTTATATGAATCCTTCCCCAACACCAACCAATCAAAAGGAATCATAAATAAACTAATAAAGAGCCTGTTACAAGTCATTAAAAACTTCCATTACAACCTTACTTTAAAATACAAGGTAAAATAAAATACAATAAATCTTAATACAACAGTTAAAATGCTTCACGTTCCAATTTGTAAAAGGCATAAATAAATAAGCAGTTCAATAAATAAAATCCATCTTGCACTCAAATGTACTTGCATTTTTCCATTGTAACCAATGAGTTAAACTGCAATGCTAATATTAAATCAGACAAATATAGACAAATAACCCTATCTACTGATGTAAATGAAAACTGCAATTAAATAAAATACTAAAACCTACTAAATGACACTTTAAAGGCAAGTGAAGGAAGGTTAAATAAAAATGGTGCAAAAAGTGTATAAAGATGCATAAAAAGAATGTGTAACCCAAATTTAAACCGTAACTTTATGAACAAACACACCACTATGGAAATAATCAACCTATAGTCTAGCTACCCTTAACTTAAATACTGGGACAAGGGACACATTTTCATTCAAAAGGGGGGGGGGGTCTGTTGGCCTGCAAAATAATTTGCCAACAGACCTCCTGGTATACTTAGTTTCCCACAACCCACCTCTAGGGTCTATGGGGATTTCCTCTACCACAAAAAACAAAAACTTGGCCATGGGGCAGTTATTGGTGTGCTTATACAAGGTATTTCTCAAGTTTTTGTTACATGTATCATTAACGTGCTCACAAAACTTTTTCTTTAATTTTCTCTCTGTTTTACTTAAGTAAAATGCCATACACTTATTGCACATCCCTATGTAGACCACCCCCTTTGAATCACATGTATTGTAAGTCTCACTGGTGATATGCTTGTCCCTGGCCTCAACCAAAACACTGTCCCTATGAACTATACAAGCACATTGAGAGCACTTACCATACTTGTATGCGCTCACTTTATTCCAGTTGGAGACAACTTTCTGATTCCTTAAGTCTTTAATGTTAAGACCTCTTCTAAAAACACACCTAAAAGGTACATTGAAGATACCACTCAAATCCGATAACCTAGAGAACCTTAGCCATTCCCACTCCATAATGCTCTTAATAGCATAAGCATCCCCATTAAAATCTGTAACAAACGCACGCTAGTAACCCTCACTATTATGTTGACCCATGGGGAAAATATTCTCAGGACTATAACCATTCATGGAGATGTCAATCTCAAAAATCAGGCAAAACCTATTGCTTTGTCCTTCACTCACCTCCCTATATACTTCATCAATCAATTTTGTTGGATAGCCCCTATCTTTAAACATACTCCTCAGAGTTTCACACTCACTTTCAAAATTTCCTTCATTGGAAGTCATTCTACTGATTCTCACAAATTGCCCTTTCACAATACACTTCTTTTGCCTATAGGGATGGCCACTAGCATAGTGAAGGAATGAATCAGAATAGGTCTTTTTTCTAAATACTTTGGATTTAAAACTTCCATTATAAGTAAATTAAAAAAAATTAGTTATATTGGAAAGGCATTCCAAGAATAACTGGAATTTAGCTTCAGTGTCTACCCAAAAAATAACTATATCATCTAAAAAGCACCGGTATAACACCCAGCAATCCTTACATTGTGAATTCAAAACAAATTTGTGCTCCCAATCCACTAAAGTGATGTTAGCCTATAGGGGCACACATAGCTCCCATAGCAGCACCGCTAACCTGCTGAAAAAATTCTCCCTCAAAAAATATATAAACGCTTCTCAAAACAATGTCCATAAATTCCAAACAAACATGGAAATCATTAAAAGACAGATCACCAAACTCCTTGATAGCTTCCTCAAACCAGATTAGCTATAGATCATGGGGTATACAGCCAAATAAATCAACAATATCTATAGTAACAAAAAGCTAGCGCTCTCTAGACAACTCTGGTTTTATACTTTTCAAAAAAATACCAAGAATCCTTTAAAACACTACCATCACCCATGGGGATTTTTTTCAACCTTGCATCCAAATATCTGGATAGTGGGGCAGTGACTGAACCCTCAGCTGATACTATAGGTCTCAAACTTGGATCCATTACATTCTTGTGAATTTTTGGTATACCAAAAATAGATGGAACAAGAGGCTTGTCGTTTATGTATCCAAATCAATGAGACCTTCAAGCATTAAATCTTTTAAGGCCAAGTCTATATGCTGGTACTCTACATTAATTTCGTTCTTCTAAACCCTAGGGCATTTACTAGAATCATAAAAAACAACAATGAGCCAGCAAACCATGAAACTGAACTAATTTAATAGTTAGTGCAGCATAAAAAACAAACACCCAGACCGGTTTTGGCTGGTAAAAGACACAGTCTTCATCAGTGTGAAAATAAAATCAATGCGATACTGTTTTATATAACTGCAAGTCAATTAAACACAAACACCCATTGGTTGTTTAAAATTGCTCATTCAATCCAGGTGGAAATAATCCACCTAGCTTAACAATCCATTTTTTCTCCTTGGAGTCTAGAATGGAGTGCCAACCTGTTTTGTTTAATTTATTCCCCTTTACTAAATCAATAATCACAAATGTAAACTTGGCTGATTTATGTGCCACTGATTTAAGTAATCTTGAAGAACAACTCAAATCTAGGAAACTTAAAAAATTCCAACGAGATCAGTTGGATTATCAGGGTGGCAACCCGTTTAGTAGTACCAACAAGCAGGTCAGATTTATGCAAGGCGAATTTAGGACACTGAAAAGGAAAAGGCCTAGATCCATCCTTAAGAAACCTTCCAGTTGAAAATGGATCATCAACTGGTGATCTATCTTCTTGTACAGATAGTGGTATGCATCATACATCAGATTCACTGACCACCAAAAGGACACAGGTTTCAGTCCCTTTAGGCCAAGATACAAACGAGGAGGTAGGAAACATCGCAAAAGTCAACAATATAGAAGGTCTCCTGAGACTAGCAATACAGAAGTAAATGGAAATGTCAATGTACTAAATATTTCAGATTTCAGTTTGTCAACAACTCATGTCCATTGTGAATAAAGGATTGACTTTTATTCCTGGTTTTGTGGTCACTGAAGATATTTTAGCACAGGATGTAATGTCTTTTTGTAGAATACTTAATCTTAAGTTGCAATTTGGTGACTCAGATAACAATAGTGATAATGATACGTTTGTGTATCATAAATCTAGATATCTTCCCCCTATGCATCCTATAGTGCATCAGTTTCGGAGCAGTGTCTTCAAAGATCTACACTATCGAAGCTCTGATACTTTTTTCAAACCTAATAATCTGTCGAAGACTGAAAAAGATACTCTTATGGAATTACAGAACAATAAGGAGATTGTCATCATATCTGCTGATAAATGTGGGGCAGTGGTAGTAATTAATTGGTCACAATATGACATGGAGGCCAAAAGACAACTTCAAGATAGATGGTATTACTCAGAAATGCCCATTAACCCCACCTTTAGATTCAAGAAGCAGATAGATGATTTTCTGCTATTGGCTAGGGAGGAAGGTATTATTACTGATAGGGTTATGCAGCAACTTATGAGTCATGATTCTGCTAATCAATACATTTATTTATTACCAAAAATACATAAAGATCCTGTTCATCCACCTGGTAAACCAATTGTGTCAGGTAAAGGATATATTACTGAATCTTTGTCAATTTTTCTTACAAAATATTTAAAACCTTTGTTACGTTGGGTACGTTCTCGTTTACAAGACACCACAGAGTTCCTTAAAATAATTTTAGAAACTCAGTTGGAATCCGGGTGGCTTATGTGCATACTCGATGGTAGTGCTTTGTATACTAACATCCCTCATTGGGCTGGGCTGGAAGCCATTGGGTATTGGCTGCATGTGGCTGATTTATACCAGCCTAGTTTTAATACCTTCCTCATAGGCCTGACGGAACATGTCCTAACTAATAATGTCTTTTTTTACCAGGATACATGTTATTGGCAAACTAACCTTTTGCCCCCATTTATGCTGATTTATTTATGGCCTTTATTGAGGAACAAATCATCTATGACAATAGCCATAACCTGTTCCTGGATGAAATTGACATTTGAAGACGCTATTTGGATGACTGCTGGATGGTATGGAGGACTGATGTGGATTATTTGATGGAGTTCATATCCTATTTGAATGAGAACAAACGGGGCCTGCATTTTACAGTTAGTTATCATGCAGATACTATTACTTTTCTTGATGTTCAAATCAAAAGACTATCAGACAACACCTTAAGTACGCAGGTTTTCAGAAAATATCCACAATTCAATACTGTCCTCCATACATCCAGCTTTCATCCTCCTCATATAGCCAAAAAATCCCTAAATCACAATATATTAGGATGAGGCGGATTTGTTCTCATGAACCTACTTTACAAGAATATAGACAGGATTTGACATACAGATTTAAATCTAGGGGATATCATATGGGACATGTTCTGCAGGCCAGCAACTGGGCAAACACATTGAAGAGGGATGATTTATTGACATACAAAACACATGAAGATCGGAACCCACAACCTATCAGATTTGTTACCACATATGCAAGGAATTCTGATGCACTTACTGATAGTATATACAGACATTGAAATATACTGCAGTGTGATCAGGATTTATCTAATATGTTACCAGATAGGTGTTTGTTTTCTTTTCGTAAAGGAAAAAATTTGGCATCTTTTTTTAGTCATTACAAACATTCCCATGATAGAGGTTGGTCTCAGGAGATACAAACTACTATTACAGGTGAACCACTTATTGGATGTTTTACATGTGGTCACCGCACACATTGTGACAAAATATCCAAGTCCAAACAGTTCACGAGCAAAAATTGTGGTATTGTGTATGATATCCAATTTTTTGCCAATTGCAGCAGTGACTGGCTAAAATACTTAGCCACATGCACCTCTGGATCTTTTTATATTGGTCAAACATCTCGTCCGCTTAGGTTGAGAATTTCAGAACATATAAGCAACATTAAAAACAAAAAATCCAGTAATGCACTATATAAGCATTGTATGGCACATAAATCAGCCAAGTTTACATTTGTGATTATTGATATAGTAAAGGGGGATAAATTAAACAAAACAGGCTGGCACTCCATTCTAGACTCCAAGGAGAAAAAATGGATTGTTAAACTAGGCGGATTATTTCCACCTGGATTGAATGAGCAATTTTAAACAACCAGTGGGTGTTTGTGTTCAATTGACTTGCAGTTATATAAAACAGTATTGCATTGATTTTATTTTCACACTGATGAAGGCTATGTCTTTTACCATCTGAAACCGATCTGGGTATTTGTTTTTTTATGCTGCACTAACTATTAAATTAGTTCAGTTTCACGGTTTGCTGGCTCATTGTTGTTTTTTATGCATCTGATTTTGTGGAGCCGTGCAATTGCCTTTCGGGCAGGAGGATCTTTTTTGTATTTACTAGAATCACCAAGTATTTTCATCATTTTTGTCTCGCATACCACAGTATCTATAAGCACAGTGCCAGCCCCCTTTTCAGGTTTCATAACCCCTAAATATTTGTTGTCCCTAATTTGTTTTAATAAAACGTTTTCTTCTCTGGACAAATTAGGTGAAAACCGGTTATTCAAAATGCCTACTCTAAGTTCTTTCTCCACCACAGCCTCAAAATTCTTTAACTGTGGGTGGAGGAGTGGATTGAACGTGCTTTTCCTCTTTAACTGTTCTTCACTCTCACAACTATTTCCATCACCATAAATAAATTCCAAATTCTTTTTTTCTAAAACACAACTTTAAATCAATTATTACTCTACTAATATTGGATTTCTGCCTAGGAATAAAGTTAAAACCCTTGGAGAACAAAGAAAAATATGTCTCACTGATTTCCAAGTCACTGAAATTAAAAATATTGTATCCATCAAGAATAAACCTAAAACCTTCCTTAACAATGCCTTTTCCAGAAGCATTTTGATTGCAATTACTATATAACATTAAAACCTGGTCATTCCTCTCCCCCTCCCTCTACCCCTCCATTGCTAGTTGCTGTATAGAGCGAACTGTATGCTCCTTAGTCTCTTGAACCTCCAGAGGGGTGGGCACTCTAAAGGGTCTTGGAAATTAAAATGAACTTCTGTCTCTACTTTTCGAATGTTGTCGCCATAAAACTCGTTTTCAGTAATGTAATCCCTATCGTCACTACCATTTACATAATAACTATTGTCCCCTCTACTGAAAAAAATTACCTTTCCCTTTAGACCTTTCCCTTTAGGTTTAGGATAACTATGTTGTTTCAGATACTCAATCCTGTCCCTCTCCAATTTCTTTTTCTTCATATTAAAAATCTCCTGGCACTTTTTATCCACAAAATACTATTTCCAGTGTTCAACCGTGAATAACAAGTCACCTAAATTTTTTTATTAACACACTCAATCTGCTTTATAATAATGTCCATTTCACTCTCATTGCTCTTGATTAGAGATCTCATAATTTCAGTACCAGCTCTTATCAAAAATACCTATTAATTCATTATGAAAGTCAGACCCTTCACAAACCTTGTTCAGGTATTTCCATAATCTGAGACCTTTCGGTACTATGCCAGCATTTATGCACTCCTTTAAGTACAAACTGTCAATGTTCAAAGTCCTGTATTTTAATAAAAAAGATTGCAAACATTGCAGGTTATTTGAATAATTATCATTAAACAGATTGTTGTCTGGTGTCGTAGAATTATTGATGCTAAACTTCTTGGTTAACCATCGTTACCATAACTACCATCGTTAATAAAAATCAGAAGAAATGTCACCTTGTAGAGGTTCAAATCTCTGGGAAGCAGCTTCCATATTCCCTTTACTGGAATTCTCTCTAGCCTGTGTGTTCAAAATCCGAGGAGTAATATTGTAATCCAACTCACTATCCCTGCTAGTATCACAACCAACAAACGCGCCATTATTTTTCTTCCCGGGTTGCTTGTTCTTGCTACCACTCAAGGAAAAAGTCAACGCCTTTTGGTTACCAGGAAGTAAAGTGTGAAAGTCACTAGAAACAGCTGTGTAACAAATAGGAGTGAGAAGCTCCACCAGCTGTGTAAGTTGACCAATAAGACAGTTCAGCTCCTCAAACTTTCCACCTCCAGATGCCATACCTCCCCATGCAGAATGGGCCAACATTTCTCCAAGTTTAAAACCAAAAAATAATAATCCCAAAAAGCAGAACTCGGTGCAAAAAAAGTACTTTAAACCAAAAACAAACACCAAGCCACGTCGAACCAACTCCAGGAGATAACTTTCATTGATCAGACAAAACTGGGACATTAACGCTTAACAGTTCACCATGTTAGCATCAGAGACTTCATCAGATGTATAAGACTTAGTCAAAACTGCTACCTTTTTATGTGAATCCTTCCCCAACACCAACCAATCAAAAGGAATCATAAATCAATTAATAAAGAGTTTGTTACAAGTCATTAAAAACTTCCATTACAACCCTGCTTTAAAACCGTACTTTAAAATACAAGGTAAAATAAAATAAAATACAATAAATATTAATACAACAGTTAAAATGCTTCACCTTCCAATTTGTAAAAGGCATAAATAAATATGTGGTTCAATAAATAAAATCCATCTTGCACTCAGATGTACTCACATCTTTCCATTGTAACCAGTGTATTAAATTGCAGTGCTATTATTACAACATGGACAGATTATGCCATCTACTGACGAAAATGAAAATTGCAATTAAATAAAATACTAAAACATACTAAACACTTTAAAGGCAAGTGAAGGAAGGTTAAATAAAAACGGGTGTAAAAGTGTATAAAGATGCATAAAAAGAATTTGTAACCCAAATTTAAACCAGAACTTTTTGAACAAATATATCTGTATTGGAATAATCAACCTATAGTCTAGCTATCCTTAACTTTACAATACTGGGGTAAGGGATACATTTCATTCAAACCCAGGGGTCTGTTGGCCTTCAAAATAATTTGCCAATAGACCTCCTGGTATTCTGTCTTAGTTTCCCACAACCCACCTCGTGTCTTCGGATCAAACAGTTATGGAACCTTTTTGGGCGGTTCTGAAGATGAAATCTGTGGAGGAATCTAGGTAGAACAGTGCTTGCAGTGCTCCCTGGGCTCCTTGGATTTTTTTAGTGGGAGTTTGAATCCCTGAAGAAGTACCTGTGGAGGAAGCTGAAGCTGACAGGAGACCTCCAATTGCTAACAGCCCTTTGATTGAAGGATGCACAAATAGCACATGGGGAATCCAGATGTGCTGGGCCTAAACAATAAATGCACTTCCTGTGGCATCAAACTTAGGAATCTTATGCCCACAGGAAGTGCATTTTTTGAATCCAGTTGGGTTATCAGCCATACTGGAACAAAGTTAAGTACAAAAAACAAAAACAGACTTTTTTATATATATAGTTAAAGAAAGAAGGAAAAACTAGCAACAACGGTAGTTATACCTGAAGTATACGTGACAAAGAGAAACTTGACAGTATTTTAAAAGTAACTACCAAAGAGTTATGGAAAGTAACGAGTAAGGAGGGTGCATATATATCACTCACAACCCCAATGGAAATCAAGAAGTCACAATCCCGGCCTTCTTGAAGAGTTGTGAATGAAATATTAGGTGTTGTAGTGGTTAGGGGCATTATGGGTAAGGGAGGAGCTAGAGATTTGGATCCTAGAATCTTTAGAAAGTGGCAGAGTTGGATCTGAGGATCAGATCCGAACCTGTTGGTTGAGGAACGAATGGAAATGGCAACATATGATCAGTAAAAATGGTGCCAATACACAGCAAACAAACAGCTTCCTTTTTCGGTTCTCAGTCACTAATCTGCAATAAATCATCCATCATGTCTAGTAACACTATAAAGATGCACTGCAGAGGAATAGCTGCATAGTAAACTGGAAAGTCCTCGTCATCTGGAGCATAATGAACTGGAAGTACTTGGTGACTCACTGTTATCCAGGAAGGGAAAGAAAACATCCACCCTTCTGCAGAAACTGAAACATGCAACCAGAATTGTACACCACATTCCAAGCATGAAATAGCTTCTTTGAACCTCTTGAGAAATGCAGTCCAAGAGCTCTGAACAGGTGGCTTTAAATCAGAGTTCTAAGAGTTTTAAGATGTGGCCAGTTTTAACCATGTCCAGAAGAACCCACCAGTAATCCTTTGGAATGGCTTCCTAAGCAAAGGTAAACTCAGAGAATTATGCACCCCCCCCCCAAACATACACACAAATATTAATGGTCAGCTCTAAACAGCAGTTATGTTTACAAGTGTGATGGACCACTCACAGTCCTCCTCCTGTGTGACTTTAGCTAATAATGGAAGGGGAAGAACCATATGATGCTTGAGTGTTCTTGGTGAACAAGACGACTTCTTTTTGGGGTGAGTCGGCTACGTTGGGAAGAAGATAAGGAACAAAGGACTGAAGGGGGCTCACAGAGGTTCTCTACACAGGGGGAAGGTCTACTTTCTCTACAAGAGGTCACCTACTAGAATCCAAAACGGCTAGCTGGACAAACACTCTCCCTTGAAACATACATGGAAAATGGATACCCTTAGCTTCTTCTTAACTAATGACAGCTTTGGCTAAGCAATCCAGCACAGTCATGTCTAAGATTGCTGCCCTAATCAGTGGCAAGCACAGTGGTCAAAGGCCACTGCACTATAAGAATGGCTGCTACCAGTGCTTATTTCCAGAACGTCTGCATTGTAGTCATGTGTGCCCCAGTTATATGAAGTCCCACTGTGGAAATTTCGGGCAAACTCCAGAAAACTTCCTCCTTAAGTCTAGATACAAACAGCTTTTTCAGTGCTTAACCTATTAGAGAAGACTGCAGCCATAATAGATGACACAAACAGCTGAAGGTCCCAAGCTCCAATATGGCACAGAGGGAAACTCACTCTGTTCAACTAGACTACACATCTGACAGCAATGTAACAAAATGCTATGGCTTATGCTAGACAGACAAAATCACAGAGTTGTTAAAATGAGACTGCTTAGTCAGGATTCTGTACTATTCATCCCGGGACATATATGTAACAACCACTTTTCTGGAAGTTGTACAGGCACAGTCTGGGTGCTTTCAGGCTGCAAGTGTTGCACACTTTAGTTTAATTGACGAGATGGATGACCCAAAGCTTCTCCTCCTCCTCCTCCTCCGTCCTCAGACAGTCAATCAAATATTTCAAGGGGAATGAAGCTGGGGTGGGGACATAGATGAATCCATGCTTTACTTCATAAAGGTTAATGTCTTGGCAAAGAAGAGGGGGTCTTTTAGTGGATGTAAAAGCAATGGGGACTGTAGGTTAGAGAGACATTATTGTCTTTTCCACTCAGAGATAATGGTATCCAGGTCCTTAAACTGATCTCATAAAGCTGACAACAGATAGTGACCCAGCGCCCCCCCCCCCCAGCACTAGCAAGAAATCATGAATGACCAATGGGTGTGGGGTCAAGCATGGAGCATGGGATGGGTACATGCCAGGTGGTGAGTGACAGAGATATAGTACTTGAAGGCATGCCTGAAAAAGGAAGCTTGGAATATGAGCTCAGTGTTTGCATCAGGCAATGTTCTCTAAGGGTGTGATCCTATACTAATATGAACAGGACCAGACATCAAACATCTATCTGAAATGGAAGGCCTGAATCACTAGACTTGAAGAAGAAGATCTGGAGGAATAGTCTCTCTTTGGGCCAGTGAACCATGCTGGCTTGGAGGGTGTCCTAAGCCCCAAGTATGCCCACCAAGCTACAGCTAGACAATTCAAGGGGTCATTTTCAGGGATAAGGTCAGTCAAACCAATCTATGACTGTGTGTCTGGGTTGAACTCCCCAAACGGTGGGAAACTGATGTGTACTTCCTCTGAAACTTTAAATGTCCACCAAACAGAGCAAGCACATCTTTTGTTACTGAAGATCATACCACGTTTGTGAATTGTAGGGCTACTTCAGACAGACCTGCCTCCAAAAAAGTTAAACAAAAGGCTGGCTTCTTCTTTCCTTGCCTTCTAATGGTGCTCTGAAAGAGTTCTGGTAGGCATGGAAAGTGAGGAATCAATACCATGCCTGTGATAGTAAGGTAGCCCAGATTTCCTCTCCAATATCTGCAGGTGACCTGCATGAATTGCTAGAACGTATGGCAGAGCTTCACATGCATCTTCTCTCCCAGGCAATAGAGACAATGTCACTGTGGATTTTAGCTCATTACTTTGATGTCAGTGAAGAAACGTATGTGACTTAAGTCAGGAGCAAGAACCAAATCGTGGAAGTAAAGGGAACTAGTGGGCTAAGGGAGCTACAGGTACTCTCCTAGTGCAGTATGTGTGTCATGGCCTACACTAGCATAGATTGTGCACCGCAAAGCATAAGCAAGTCAGAGAAAAAAATGCTAAACTAGAGTATAAAATATGATGAATCCAACTGTATACTGACCAAGAAGCAGCACCAATGTTAGAAAGGAACTATTATTCATAACTTATGCAAAAGAAACAATACACTAGACATCTTTTATTTTGCTTGTGTGCGTGTGTGAATAAAACGTAACCCATACATCTAACCTAAAAAGTGAGCTTTCCCTAGATTTGGTCCTACAAGAGACAAATTATAATTAGCTTGATTCAACTTTAACTCAAAATTTACTTTAAAATATTGCTGGCATGAATATTATCCCAAGTTAAGACAATCACAGGTCATGTAAAAAAAAAAAAAAAACAATTACAGCTTCCCTGACAATGTAGTCTGGAGTACAAATGCCTTCAAGTTGGATTAGCAGCAAAAACAGCTTGTATTTTATAAGGGAAATTGTATAAAATTGTGCACCAGGCTGACAGGATAAAAATGCAAACTTTTAAAACTGTAATCTTTTGTTAAGTGTGTAAGCCCACAATGTATATGTGCCTGTTTTCAGAGGTGACCTGGAGATACTATCTGTTAAGTGACTTGTTCAACCACAATTTTTAAGTGAAGACTGACGGAATCAAACCCAAGACTACAGGATGAAGTTCATTAGTATGTCGATGACTTCTGTCGATGACTTCTTAGCCCAATGTGCTAAAATTAGAGCAGGACTGCAGCCAAATAATGTTTCAAGCAATGACATACTCCTGAGGAATGGCTTTCAAATGATCTGCCACTCACATTTGTATAAAGGTAGGGTGGTTGATTATTTATCGGATAACTGAACACAGTGCTCCGAACCCTGTCTAATGGACAAGTAAATGCTATAAGAAATACCTGGCAAAGCTAGAGTCTTCACTGATTAATACTGTAAAACCCTTTATAGTGGAGGCCCATAGCAATCTCAATAACTCAAAAGGTAGCACACTTACTCTTGTAGCTGAAGGCTGTGGGTTATATTTCCATACCAGGTAGTTGGCTTAATTTTCTAATATTGATGCTGCACTCCTGAGTTTGTCATCTTTCCGGTGACATGTGAAACTGAGGCCCCATATGCCTGAGATGGTGGTAGCTCAGATGGATGTAAAAGATCTCATGGCACTTTTCGAAAAGAGTAGGGGAACGTACCCTGGGACCCTAGTCAAATTTCCCCTAGTCAGTATAACACGTCAGGAATCCCCTGAAAACTGGGGCAAATGGGACAGAGGGACTAACCCAGTCAACAATTACACAGAGAACAATCTACCTTGGCTGGGTTTCTTGCAGTTTTTAATGAATGGTTTGTCTGTACGACCTTTCTACCCTTTGGTTTAGATGGAAAGTAAACAGGGACATTCTTCAGGCCGTTACCCAAATGAACAGCACTTTCAATATCATTCACTATGTGGAACAACAAACGTCCTTCATTTACAGCATTAGAACCTCTTCCACCGTCAAGGGCATATTACTATTAGAGACTCCCATTACCTCGCAAATGCATGAAAAATTAAGGAATCTGACCAGGGATGAAGCAGCCATCACCTTGCCTTAAAGCAGAGGTTGCTGTACAAGGCTAAAGGATGGTGCATTTTATCAAACTCTGTTAAAGACGGAGAAGCCTGAATGTGGCAGAGTGATAAAACCATTTCTAGGACTCAGATGACACATTTGGAATAAATGCTACGGTGCTGGAAAACCATACAGTGGAGGCTGGGAGAGAGTGGCTGATGCTGGCTCATCCATCCTGAGGGCAGGGTGTGGTGGTTTCAACTGGCCAATCACCATAATGCAAGTGGAGTCTTGTATGATTTTTAAAGGCCAGGACCAGAGATACAAGATTAGTGATCACAGGCCAGTGACAGCAGCCTTATCAGCATGTGCATGAGAGTGTATAAGAGCGCACATGCATAACAAAGGTGCAGAACATGGCACGGTGAAGCTTTAGCTATCAGTAGTGGAATCAGGACCTTCATTCAAACTGTCCTCTTTGCAGGGATTGAGCTGAGGGCGCAAATGACAACCATGGCTGCCTGTACGAAGGCATCCCTTTGCATCTCTTACTGTAAGGGGAGGAACAAATGGGCTGTAGATTCATACAAGGATGACTGGTGGTCAGCAACTATGGAGGAAAAAGATGAAAAAAAACACTTAGATAAAGAAACAAGTGGTGAAGAGGACATACGGGAACAACTTAAATGTACTTATTTGAATTTGATAACTGGTGTAACCCACTGATCAAAAAGGGTCAATTTTAATCACAGATTGTAGGCAAAGCATGAACTAATTAATAGAGATCATTCTGAATGTGTCCATAAGAACTACCTTAACCATATACAGGAAATACAAAAATACAAAAACACCCAGAGTTAACAACAATGCACAATTCAGTGGATCTGAGCAGTGTATGATTACTATACCTTTACCGTAAATCAGACAATATGCATATATTTAAATAGTTACTAAAAACATGTAAATATATCTATTTGGCCAAGCAAGAGTCCATACTAAGGCTGAGCTAAACAGACACCTGCAAACTTACCTTACAGAACTTGATCAATGTGGTATTTAAAAGACAAGCTCTGTTGATGCTGAATCCCAATGTATATAATGACTATCATGATATCTAAGGGGGGAGAAAGGCAGTGCTTCATGTGACATCTGTGAAACATTTGGGTCAATTCCAAAGGCTGCAGATACAGTCTTTGAAGGGTTTAGAAGACATCTGTATTCAAGCAGCCATTAAGAGAAAATCAAAAGATTAAGTTGGAATAGTGGTGAAGGGAGCAGGTGGAGAAATGTATCACCGTACTGTCAGCACTGAGGCTAATACAGGCTTTGGGGGCCAAAAGGATGTGTTTTTAGGAAGAGGAAGAGCAGTGTGGCTAAAATGAAACCTTGGGGACTCCCTGTATAAGGGGTGCAGTACTGGACACTGAGCTACTAATCTTAATTGACAGGAGTCTGTAAGACAGAGAACCATTCTGTAGCTCTGGTACTAAACACTAGTACAGGTGATTGTGACTTGGAAGGTGTTTATGATCCACCAGATAAAGTTTTAACGAGGCCAATGAAAACTGGTCCTGTAAGGTAGCACTTATTCATAGTTGGAAGTATCATCACTGGTTAGGTTCAGAAGGCAGTCACTAAACTCCTCTCACACAAGGAGAGCTATGAAGGTGTCTGGACAAGG
Organism: Protopterus annectens; assembly: GCF_019279795.1. NCBI lineage: Eukaryota > Metazoa > Chordata > Ceratodontiformes > Protopteridae > Protopterus > Protopterus annectens. The sequence continues at coordinate 583,260,883 of NC_056728.1, forward strand.
CCTTCTGCAGTTGTACAGAAAAGCTGAGACCAGAATGGATGAGCATTTCATAGAATGCTTTACGGAGTGGGGAGGATGGAAATCTCCTGTAGGTCTGAAGTGTGAGATGTTTGGCTATGGGCCGAACAATGGCTTGATTCGTATACTGGAAAAAGTGTTCTTTGGCTTAGAAAGGCTGCCGTTTTGGACAGCGATGACAATATATTTTTTGCATAGTCTGTTTTACCAAGAAGGACAGTGTTAAAACCAAGTGGGCTGCTGTCTGGCATTTTACAAAGAATGGTGTTAAAGTTGACAGATATGCCTAAAGCAAACGGGTGGAGAGAATGAGTACTGCACGCCACCTGGAGGGTGCTGAGGTAGAAGGGTGTAGGAAAAACTAAAATCTGCAGAATTCTGAAAGAAAGTCAGGGACCAAGGTTGTCTGATAAAGTGAAAGGTATCACCAGGACGAAGATTATTTACAGAAGATCTGCCTATTAGTGAATTAAACTGCCTATCTTCAGAAGTGTTTAGTCTGGGAAGGAAATGAGGAATGTCTGGGCTGGTAGGAGGAAGCTTCAAAGTGATAAAATGAGTTTATTCTGAGAGATACTGTAGAAAGTACATGCAGCCTCAAGTATCTTAGGTGGGAATGTATTTGTAGACGGACATGAATTCATGTGTTAAGTTGTGGCAGGGTTTCTTACTGTCATCTATTAGTTTTTAGTTTGTTTATAATATCTGGTTAAAAGGGCAAATACTGCAGGTGCATAAGAAGTAAGAAGGCTAGCTGCAGTGTTAAGATATTTGACAGTTAAGGTGAGGAATCAATTTTGGGGGACCAAACGATACATCTCTGGTAGGATTTTAACACTATGTATGATATTAAGACTGAAGAAAAAATATGAGGGTTGCTGTCTAGAAAGGAACATCCTTGAAAGAAGATAGGTTTATAGTTTCATAGATTACTAGGCTAATATAGCTGTAGAGCCCTTACAAGCTTAGCCACACTTATCCCGAGTTGCCTCAATTGTCAGTGGTTAGGTAAGCGAAGTTCACAGAGATTAAAAGTGTATGGTAATTAATACCGACTGCCTCTGTCCATGAGGGACATGGTCACTACCTCAGGAGTGAATTTTTGGTCACCCATCCACTGATCTAGGTTACATTTGAAGAGGGTCAGGGAGGGGCAATGCTTCATGTGAATGGGAATTATTCTAGAGAAGGGGTAGTCACTGGGAGATATATCTATCTCTTCAGAATAATTTGTTCATGTCAGAGGCTAGATTAAGATCCCTGGAGCAAGTGACTCTCATTCACTTTAATTTATGAATATGTAGCATTTCCATCAGGGCTGGGTCAAAGACTGCCCTGTAAATCAGGCACAGGTCTCCCCTTAGCATCCTCTAGGAGAGAGAATACAGTGACAGGGCTTTCAGTCTTTCCATACAGGACTTGTTTTGTGTACCTTGAATTTTCTTGGTTAGGAACCTCTGTGGTCTCCCCAGCTGTTGCAGATGTCTAGTGAGATACATGCAAAGGAGAGCACTGTACTCGATTATCGGAATGATAAGGGTAGAGTATAGTGCAGTGATGGTGAACCTTTTGGGCTTGGTGTGACAAAAAGATCAGAAGATGCCTAACTTGACTCTGCTGGCGTGTCACTCCCCCCCCAAACAAAAATAAAAACAGCATAGCTCTCAGTACATCAGTGATAAACTCAGCAGAATTGGGGACAAATCTAAAAATAAGAGACATGGACAGTTTTAAACTACTAGTACTATTAATTTGAGACACTAATAGAAAAAATGAATGTGAATTAATATACATTTTTTGAAGTAAAATAAGTCTACAAATCTAATTATTGTCATTAAGTGTAAAAAGTCACTAGTTTTAGGAGGGATTAAGAAGAACAGTTGAGAGGAGTGTAAAACAGCACACGCTAAGAAATGCAGACTACTTGCCGTTTGCAGAAGTGCAACCATGAAGAGAAAACAATGTCAGCACTGCCCTTTGCGGACTCTGTCAAGACAGTATATCAAAACAGTTTGAGGATAAGGACTTCCTTACCTCTGCAGCACTGTTGTTGAACTGGCTCCTGGCACAAAATAATTCAATGCACTTCACATGAGCAATGAATGCAAAAGCAGTTTTTTGCTAATTCAGGTGTTGATGAATGCTAATGTGTCACCCAAAACGTCATTGTGTGTTACCTTTGACATGCATGTCATAGGTTCACCATCACTGGTATAGTGGAATTATAATATCCTTAGATCTAGAAGAGATGCCTTTACTTATTAGATATGCCACATAGAAGGTTTCCTTACCACTGTGGATATGTGGTGGTCGAAGTTTAGATTGTTGTCAACCCGAGCGAGTACCCAGATCACATACCACTAGTTCTACACTTAGGGGATGCTGTTTATAATGTAATTAAGCAGGGATGTTAGCTGTTCCAAAGACAATAATAATGCATTTTTTTTAATTTAGCTTCAGTCCGTGGCTTTGGCACCAATCATTTGTCTGTTATCCCTTTTTGCACTATGCTGAATGTTACAATTGAATGATCACTTAACAAAGGAAGAATGAATAATGAAGTTACACTGGTATATGTTTTATTGAGTAGAAGGTCAAACAGAAATCGATTCCTGGATTTTAAGTTTTGTCTTCAGGATTCATAGTTTAACTGGATAAGACCTATATCAGCTAGGAACTCACTGGTTTCATTCTTGTCTTTGCCCAGATGATTAATGCTGAAATCTACCAAAATATAAGGTTGTTGTCTGGTTTGGAAACACTAAGAAGGGCATTTATAATTAATCAAAAAAAGTCTAAAAAGAAACGGTGAGTGAGATGAGCAACTGTTAAGTACACATTGAGATCTGCCTGTGGAAACTTTGGAGACTATCCGGTTGGGCTAATAACCTAATAATGTTGTAAAATTATGTCATAAGGGAACCATTACTTTAAGACTTACAGAGAAGTGTTCCACCACAAACTTGTGCAACCTCCAAAAAATGATGCGGGTCTATATGGAAGATTTCACCCAAGGTTAAGTAAGTGCAGCTGTCAGGGGAATGGCCATCAGGGCACAACATGAGCTTGGTTCATTTTTTTCCTTATTTTACATTTGTTGACCAGGAAAGTCCAGCTGGGCACAAAGGCCCATTTTCAGCAGAGGCTCCTGACAAGAAACTATCCAGTGCATGCAGTACAATCAAGTTATATTATATCAAACATAAAAACAACTCACCGGTGCAACTGGATTAATGCCTGACACACCCACGTAAATACATATAAAATACGACAAAAAGGTGTGTGGCAAAACAACGGCACTGCAAAAACTGCTTGAATAAGAAGTCCTTTTATTCGAAAAGTACTGAATAAAACACAAGAAAAACGTAAGCGCTTTCACAGTGTATCCCACTGTTTCCTCAGACGTATTTACAGAAAGGCCTAGCAGTTCCATTTAAATACTCCTGCTGTAGTCAGTCAGTTAATTAAGTTAAGCTAGATCATCCTTCCTTAAAGGTACATACATAAAAACACTTTTGGATAATATAAAAAGTGCTTTAAAACATGAAAGTGCTTTAAAATATATAATTTAAAAGATACATAGGATATATATGAAAATGATGATTATATATAAAAAACACTTTTAATACAAGGCATAACAACGTACCCAACACTCTAGTCATAGGTGACTCTATAGTCAGGCACACTGATGTTCCACTCACCAGGCTACACAAGGAGAAAGTTACTGTCAGCTGCCTGTCGGGTGCCAGGATCCGCAACATAACGCATGCACTCAGGTCACTCCACAACAAGTACAAATATGACTCTGTCACTGTCCATGTTGGTGTGAATGACTTAAGACGTACCTCCTTGGACTACATGAAAAGGGACATGGAGGAGCTGTCCGATCTTGTAGCCCAGGCAGATATGACCCTAGCCCTGAGTAGCATCCTGCCATCACCCAGAATGATACCACAGTACAAGAACAAAATGATTGACTTCAACAATTGGCTAAGCTTCTGGTGTCATTCTAAGGGGATCCAGTATCTGTCAGCCTGGGATGACATGATCGACAAGCCACGATGCTTTGCCAGAGATGGCCTGCACCTGTCATCCCTGGGATTCCGGATACTGGCTAAGGCTCTATCCACCCCTATAGGGCCTTTTTTAGGCAAGGTTCAAATGACAAATTCACCACCCTAACAGATACAGGCAAGAAGAATCTGAGGGTATTGCTACTCAATGCTAGAAGTATAAACCTCAAAATGCACTCTCTCGAGGCACTCCTTAAAATGGAGAACATCGACATCTGTGCAGTGACAGAGACCTGGTTCAAGGCTCCAGAGAGTACCCCTGTATTACCAAGCTATAATTCATACCACACCTTTCGGCCACCTAACCTGGACCGAAACACTAAAGGCAGAGGAGTGTCCATATTCATTAAGGATATCCACACCTCCAGGCTAGTTGCTCAGCATAATGCATCCGAAATTATCTAAGTGCAACTAACTCTGGGCAAGACCACAATCCAAATTGTAGCTTGCTACAGATCCTCCAACATGCCCCAGGATTCCCACTCCTCATTTCTTAATACACTGGAAAATATTAGAGTACAACCTAACACCCTAATAATGGACGATTTCAACTACCCTACCATTAACTCAATGCTTTCTGGAATTTATAAATTCCAATGCCATGGATCAACTTATCCACACCCCCACCAGGGGCAGCAATATCCTAGACCTGGTTATTACCAACATGGGAACCGGTGCTCCACACCAGAGGTCAATTCCGCATTGGTCAGATCCGACCACAAGCTAATCAACCTAGACATCCACATCCCTCCCCCACCCCCCATTAGGGAAACCACAGTAAAAAATTTCTCCAAAACCAACTTCACGCTTCTTAAGACAGAAGTGGCAAACTTCACGACACCCATGCTGACGGACAATAGAGGTATAACTGCTGAATCCTACACAAATGCACTTTATAAGCACTTACACGAGTGCATGGATCGTGCAATCCCCAACAGAACCAAGATGCCAATCTGGTGGTCCCCTGCCATAAACAAACTCTACAACAGAAGAAAGAAACTGTTGCAAAAAAGGGTAAAATCCCATGATTGGAGAAACTCCCTGGCCAGCCTCAGTAAGAAGCTGAGATCCCTCATAAAATCCTCCAAAGCTAGTTATGAAAACAAAATCGCCACTGACTCTAAAGACAACCACAAAGCATTCTATAGCTATGTCAAGAATCTCAATGGCAACACTCAGATCTGCTCTGAGTTACAACACAATGGCACTAAACATACAGAACCAACTGATATTGCCAACATCCTGGCAGACAGGTTCAGTGCTAACTTTACCCCTCTGTCATCCCCTAAAGGGCCCATCTCTATACTAGAAGAATGCAAAGTTCCTGTAATCACGGCTGCACAGGTAAAAAACACACTATCCAAAGCCAAGAACACAGCATCCATGGGACCTGACGACATCCCAGGCTGTGTTCTACATGAACTACAGAACGAACTGGCACCCCACTTAAGTACCATGTTCAATCATAGCCTCACTTCAGGCTATGTGCCCACTGAATGGCGCACAGCAACAGTTATCCCACTCCACAAAGTGGGAGCCACCACAGACCCCGGAAACTACTGCCCCATTAGCCTAACAAGCCTGGTCTGCAAGGCTATGAAGCGTATCATCATGGAACTTATAAACAATGACATTGGTAATCTCCAAACTCAGGGCCCCACCCAGTTCAGGTTTGTAAAAGGCAGATCATGTCTCCTAAACCTGATAGACTTCTTTGAAGCAGTCACCAAAGCCGTAGATGAGGGTAAGGTAGTTCACACAGCCTATCTAGATCTCGCCAAGGCTTTCAACACCCTCCCCCACTCTGGAATTATAGATAAACTCACTAAACTAGGTATAAATCCCTATGTCACAAGATGGGTTGCCAACTGGCTCACTGACAGAACCCACACTGTGAAAGTAGCAGACACCAAATCCAACTTCAGACCAGTGACAAGTGGAGTACCACAGGGTTCAGTCCTGGGTCCTCTCCTGTTTGGTATCTACTTCTCTGAAGTACAGGCCAAAACAGAAAGTCTTTGGCCAACGAAGTTCACAGATGACTGCAAACTAGGAGCCATAAACAAAACTCCAAAAGATGTGGACATCCTACAAAAGGGTCTCACTGAGACTAATGCCTGGTGTCAAAGCCATGGCCTCAAGCTCAATGCCAAAAAGTGCATTGTCATCTCTTTTGGTAAAAACTCAGTATCCATGAACTACCACATAGGTGGGAGTTTACTTAACACCGAAAGTGTGATAAGAGACCTTGGGACACAGGTGGACAGTAGTCTCTCCTTTGATAATCACATCGCCACAGCAGTCAGGAAATCCTTCTACGTGGCACACCTCATCACAAAAGGTTTCTCATCCAGAAAAAAAGAGGTCATTGTTCCCCTCTACTCATCACTCATTAGACCCATTATAGAGTACAATGCCCCTTTTGGTATGTACCTCACAAGACATCTACAGCAACTGGAAAGGCCACAGAAATACCTCACAAAGAGGATTACCGGCCTCAAAGAGATGCCCTATGCAGACCATCTCAAAAAACTGCAGCTTTACTCCGTTGCATATCGCCTACTGAGGCGATCTCTGCCTAACACACAAAGCTATGTCAAACCCAGAGCTTTTAGACATGCTCCACTTAAAGAAATCCCAACCCCTACGAGCTACACGCTCTAGGGACCTAAACCTCATCACCACAATAAACAGAACATGCTGGAGGGATAGATTCCTGTCCCAAAGACTTCCCGTACTCTGGAACAAACTACCTATCTATATCAAACAAAGCTTCTCATTAGCACTCTTCAAGAAAAATCTTGATGACTGGATGGGAGATAGGAAATTCACCCCGGGGATCACTTCTGTGGCTCTGCTCGACAGTGGCACAGGAAAATAATTTTCTTGGGTGGTGAAAGCCAGGGTACATTTGGCTAGGCTTATATAGGCCCTAGAGCCAATAGCCTTGTACCTACCTATGAACCTATATATAAATATAATTAAACTTAGATGTTCTTACAAAATACTAAAAATGCATACTTACATATGAACTTAAAAAGCACATAATATACTCACACAATATATTCTGGATTAATGCCTAAAATTTGTATTAAAATCTGAAAAACAGTGGTGTGTTTATACAGACGGACAGATAGACCAAAGGAAATATATATATGAAGAGTATTACATTTTTACATCACAAAAGTTAGGATCATGAAAAAGACTGAACATACTCTATGAACTAAATGAAATGTGTGGATATATATGGATAAAAGCAAAGTACAGAAATATATATATATATATATATATATATATATATATATATATATACACACATATAAAAAATGCAGAGGGCATACATATATATATATATATATATATATATATATATATATATATATATAAAATAAAGTTTTATAAATATATGTAAAATGTGAACTGTAAAAACAGATTGAGCATAGCTGGGGCTATTTTCTAAGTGGTCTAGCTTGTAAAATGGGCCTCATACGGTCCCTGTCATTAAGTCCACTGCCCACATCTGCTCTTAACCTTAGTATCTATCCAGTCTCATTGACCTCAGTCCTATTTCTAATGTCTCCTCACCTGTTAGTAATCTTAGTGTTCGCTACCGTATGAAACTTAAAAGTGTGCTGTGCTGAGGTATTCATGACATGTCTGGCTAGAGCATTGGTTGGAAGCTGTTTCTGTATGTCATACAAATGCTTTCTAATTCTAAACTTGATCTTTCTGTTTTTCCTATGCAGTAGGCCATGCAGGTCACACAGTAAGCTAGACATACCAATGTTCCATGTCACAGGTCCCTTCAGCATGAAACCAAAATATCCTCTTTAGATCCGGGTGTAAAAAATGATTAGATACATCAATAAATTTGCAAAAATTGCAACTGTTAAATATTTTTACCCTTTATTAGGTTCTTTCTTTAACATATTTGGGTAGCAGAGAATACTTTTTATGTTTGTTATATTCTTAAAGGTAAAAGATGGCTGAGTACCCACAACTTCCCTGATTTCTGGGTCTGCTGCTAGAATAGGCCAATGTTTTTTAAAAATATTCGTGGCTGTCTGTGTTACTAGCATATTTTACCGGCATTCTCTGTCTTGCCTTACTGCTTTTACTATTTTCTTGGGAGTCGTGCTGTCTGTCCCCCCCCATCATTCGGGAAAAAAATGGTCTTCCTTTTGTGGTTCTATTATCCCTTACATGATTTAATACTGTGTTGACCTTGTCTACATGGTAACCTCGCTCAGTAAATCTTTCTTCTAAAAGTAACATTTCTTCCTCGAAATTACTTTGTTGTGCACATAATCTAGACAACCACATCCCTTGTCCTTTTACAATGTTATCAAATATATGCTGTGGATGCATACTTGTTCTTTGATGTGTGTTCTTATAACATTCCTTTCTATGAATTTCTGTGGTTACCTTTCCTTCATCTACAATACTAATGGTCACATCCAAGAAGTCTATGGTTTTTGTAGAGTGTTTCATAGTAAATTTTAGAAAATCAGATGTATGATTGAGATATTCAACGCACTGTAAAAGCTTTTCACGAGAGCCCTCCCAGATAAAGAAGAGGTCATCTACAAATCGTCTGTAAAATTTCACATACATTCTGAAGTCACCATTCACTATAAAATATTCCTCCCATACTGCCATCACTGTGTTAGCATAACTATTTTGCACATGGGGTGCCCATGGCTACTCCATGTGTTTGGAGATCTGGTTGTCAAATATAAATACATTATTCTCCAGAACTATCTCCATTAGTAAGGCTACCATATCTCTTTTAGCTGCATTGAGTGATGTATGTTTCCTCAAGTAACTCTCACATTTCTACACCTGTATGATTGGGAATAGCAGTAAATAGTGACTGCACATCTAGGGTTACCATGATGACCTCCCTGAAATCCTTGTTAGTTTCATAAAACTGGTAAAACTCTAGCAAAAACTGCTTAGAGTCCCTTAGAAGAAGGTGGTTTTCTTCAACATAAGGTTTCAATATTTTTTCCAACTATATTGAAATTGGTTCCATTCACCATCCTTTTCCAGAGACAATAGGTCTCACAGGTGGGTTTAGGGGATTCTTATGTACTTTCAGTATGCCTTGCATGGTAGGTATTCGTGGGTCTTCTATTATAAAATATTTAAATAAATCAAGGTCTATACCTCTCATGGTTAGACTCTCATGTAGTGTGTCCTTGATTCTGCTCTAATTCTATGTACATCCTTCACTACTATTTTCTTATATGACTTGTCATCAAACTAGTACTTTCTGTCCATGACAACTATGGGTCTGCCTTTGTCAGCAGGATGTATACATATATCACTGTTCTCCTGTAGTGCCTTCAAGGCGGCCCTTTCTTGATAATTTAAAGTAAAAAACTTCTATGTGTGCTTTTTGTGGAGTCATTGTAAAAGGATTCATATAAATCTTCTGTGCACAATTTCTCAAAAACATTCAAGACTGGATGATTAAGTGGTACAAAGCTGCTAAGTTTGCTAAACTTATAGTTATTTGCAGAATTAGCTGTAAAGTCATTACTGCTGTACATTAATTTTAGCATAACAGTCCTCAAATAACATTTTAAATCTAAATGTAGTCTGTTACCTCTGTTGCTCATGACGGTATGAAAGATAGACCCTTTTCTAGGACTTGCAGTTTATCTTGACCTAATTCTACTGTGGAAATGTTCCATATTATTGATTTAGGTTGTGCGACCACATTTTCTTCAGAGTGTTCACTGTGTCGCTGTTGTTCGAACTGTACTTTCCTTTTAGCCTCGTTCTGCTTCGAGACCTGTCCCCCCTGTTGATTCCTCCCATGTCTATGGGTAAAGGGTAACTCAGTTCTACCCGTTTCTTTCCATCTGAAACAAGTAGTGCAGTACTCGTGCTCACTGTCGTGGAGTTGTTTTGTTGAGTTGGTGGGAGGTTTCTTTGCAATGTTTTCCGCCTAGATCCCAACAAATCCTCAGATTTGAGGCATCTGTTTGTGTTGTACCATTGTTTCTCGGTGAGTATGACGTGTCTCCATCTCTCACTGCTTCGTTGGAAATTAAAGTACTTCCTGAAGCCATATGTAGGTGGGGAAGCAACTCCCTTTGTTGTTCGTTGGTCCTAGGTGTGGACGTCTTCCCCAATGCTGATCCCTGATTGGCTTCGCTTGACCATACAAAAACATGGCCATTGGGGAAATCTCTTCTATCCCTTTCTAGCTTGTGCAATTTGTTATCTAGGGCTTTCCTTTCAAATACTGTCAAGGAGTCCATGTTTCCTATTTTGATGTCCACAAGGGCCACAAAACTTGTGCAACCTTCAAAAAATGGTGCAGGTCTGTGTGGAAGATTTCACCCAAAGTTAAGTAAGTACAGCTGTCAGGGGAATGGCCATCAGGCCATGACATGAGCTTGGTTCATTTTTTCCTTATTTTACATTTGTTGACCAGGAAGTTCCAGCTGGGCACAAAGGCCCATTTTCAGCAGAGGCCCCTGACAAAAAAATCTCCAGTGCATGCAGTACAATCAAGTTATATTACATCAACAATGTCAGGCAGAATAGAATTAAACTAAATTTTACAGCAACAAACTAGACAAGACAGTAACTATATCAGTATGCCTTCTTATACTAATTATGCTCCACATAGGTATAGTTAGATACATAACTACACAGTAGGATAGATGTCAATATACAGAATGAGTTATTTACAACGGGCGGATAGTAAAACACTGATTTAATTTTGGGATATAAATGAAATAAGTGTAAATGAGAATTAAAAGAGGCATAGGTACAAAGTAATGTGGGTGATGACAGAGTGACAGCAACAGAATTTAAGAGAGCAGAAGTACAGTAGAAGAGGAGGAATAGAGATGTTATACTTAACCTGGACGTGTACAGCTACAGATTCAGGATGTTGAGAGAAGTTCTCTTAGATGTGTTTTGAATGCCTGCTGGTTTTCAAGAAGCCTGATATCATGTGGGCGGGCATTCCAGATGGTAGCTACAGAGTTTGAGTATAAGGAGGCTCCCAATGCATTCTGGGTTTTAGTAACAGAGAAAAGGGGATTGTCTTTAAAGCAAAGAGCTTTGGTTGGGAAGTAGTACTGAAGCATGCCTTTTAGTGCTGGATACTTATCAGGGTAGCTAATGAGCTAGCAGTAGCGGACTTTAGTGGAGGTGATGTGGAAGTTCAGTCACTTTGATGGTTATGTTTTCTGTATCAATAAAGAAGCGACACGTTTTGGTATGAAAATAAAAGTTAACTATTTAAAACTGGAATCCAAAGTATTTACATCTGTACTTAACAGATGCCTTCTCATATGTCTGACCAGAATGTGCAAGAAAGTACAGTTGTGTACACTTACCATAAATGTAGATGCTCGAGTGTATTCACTGTTGCAGTCATCACACTTGGGTTATCTGCTTGCAGGTAGCCCTCAGTTGGCCCGAATACCAGAGTCTTGGGATTTCTGCATCGGATGCAGTCACCTCTTCCATGACGTCAGGTCATCAGGGGTATAAAACATGCAGCCGATGCCATTACATCAGGTTTTCTTGCCCCAGATGTCAGGAGTTCCCAAAATAGGAAGCAATTACATGGTTTGGGACACCTCCAGTAAAAAGTAAATACCACAGCCATACGACATGGCCAAAAAGAGGATAGGTAGAAAGTCTAGAAAAGTCAAGGGGATGGAGCGAGGGTAACCAGGACTGCAACAGTGAATACACTCGAATATTTACATTTATGGTAAGTGTACACAACTGTACTATGTTCTTCGTGTTTCACTGTTGCAGTCATCACACTTAGGTTGATTCCCAAAGCTGAGAAAGGGTGGAGGCAGTCAAGAAGTATTAGGGCTGGCTAGCAGGCTGTGGCAAATCCAGCTCTGGATTTAGAAAAGACAGGTAAGTGGTAATGCTTGGTGAAGGTGTGTACAGAACTCCAGATTGCAGCTTCCAGGATGTCCCTGGTAGGGACTCCCCTCAGAAATGCTGTATTAGTTGAGGTAGCCCTAGTGTAATGAGTTCTGATCCCCAGTGGGGTAGGTTTTCCACGGTGCTTGCAGTAGAAATGGATGCAGTGTGCTATCCATTTCAAAATGGTTTGCTTTGAAATGGCCTTGCCCTCTGCCTCTGTAGCAAAGCTGACTAGCAGCTGGTCAGATTTTCTGAAAGGCTTAGTCCTGTCAAGATAGAACCTGAGCTGTTTGTGCACGTTCAAGGAGTGCAGGATTGTCTCCCCTTTATTCTGAGGAGTAGGGAAAAAGGCTGGTAATGTCTGGATTTGTTTAAAGCCACACTGGATACCACCTTGGGCATAAATGATGGGTTAGTCCCAAGGGAGACCCTGTCAGCATGGAAAATAATGAAGGGTTCCATAGCCATTAGTGCCTGTAGCTCAGACACTCTTCTTGCTGAAGTGATGGCTAGAAGTAAGGCTGTTTTCCAAGAGAGGAATTCTAACTCTGCTGTAGCAGCAGGTTCAAAAGGGGGAAGAGTGAGCTTCTCTAGTACAAAGTTAAGGTATCAGGCAGGAGTGGGAGCTCTCCTCGGGGGTCTTAAATTGCTAGCTCCTCTCAGGAACTGTTTGATTAGAGGGTGAGAAATGAGAGGTGGCTTGGTATTGTAATGAGCTGAAATGGCTGAGGCATGAATCTTAATTGATGAGAAGGATAGGCCTTTGTGGAGCAGCTCTGCTAGGTAATCTAGGATTTGAGGTAAGGAGGGTACGGCTGTGTCCTTTCCTAGAGACTGGCTCCAAGAACTGTATCTTTTCCACTTTTCTGAATAGGATTTCCTAGTACTAGGCCTTCTGGCCTCAAGGATGACGTCCAGCACCTGTTTGCTAAGGGTTGCTGGTGGTGTGTTCATGGAATAAGCCAGGCTGCAAGGTTCAATGTTTGCAGCTGAGGATGCAAAATCTGTCCCTCCTGCTGGGACAGCAGGGAGGGGGTCTGATGTAGGTGCCACGGTGGCACTGCTGTCAGACTGCATAAGAGTGGGTACCAGTGCTGGCGTGGCCAGTCTGGTGCAATAAGGATTGTCCTTGGTCTGTCCTGCTTGATCTTGAGTAGTACTTTTGAGAGGAGGGGCAGAGGGGGAGAGGCATAAATTGAGAGGTTGTCCCATGTAAAGAATAGGGCATCCACTCGCCATGCTTAGCTGTGGGGATTTCTGGCGCAAAATTTGCTCAATTGATGATTTTGGGGGGAGGCAAAGAGGTCCACCTCTGGAGTCCCCCACCTGTTGATTAGAAGTTTGAATGAGTTGGGTTCCAGCTTCCACTTGTGTGGATCCAGTAGATTTCTGCTTAAGTCATTTGCCAATGAATTTTGTTTGCCTGGCAGGTGCACTTGGTTGCTCAAGGCTGTGTTCCACAGGGATCCATGGCTAACCTGCAGAGTGAGCAGGAATGAGTTCCTCCCTGCTTGTTTACGTACCATATAACTGTGGTGCTGTCTGTCTTTAATCAAGAGTTGTCCTGGAAGGAAAAGGTTTTTGAAGGCTGTCAGAGCATTCTGTACAGCTAACATTTCTTTTTGATTGATATGCAGGTGAATTTGTCCTATGATCTATTTGTCTTGAATGCATTTGCCTGCTATGTGAGCCCCCCATGCATAGTCTGATACGTCTGTTGTCAGGGTTTGGGTGGCGAGGGGTAGAGTGAAAGGAAGTCCCTTGTTGTGGTTGCAAGCCTCTGCCCACCAAAGGAAGTCTGCCCTTAGACAAGGAATGATAGGAGTCAGTGTTTCCAATTCCTGAGAATGTTGACATCAGAGTCTTTTTAAGTACCACTGAAGTTTCCTCATATGCAGTCCAAGTCTTGCATATGGAATTAGTAGAATGCATGAGGCCATGAACCCTAGGGCTTGCAGTATTTTTCTTTCAGATAGCTGGGTTTTGGTGGCCATTAGTTTGAAGTAGTATGTCAAATGAACCTGCTTGTCTGGAGGGAGAAATGCCATCTGGGAAGTTGTGTTCAAGCTTTTGGCTGGGCACCAGATGGGATTTATTTTTGTTGATGACACCCCAGAGAAGTTAGATGCCTCTTTACAAATGCCAGGTGCTGAAGTAGCAATTCCTTACTGTACGCCTGAATCAGGCAATCGTCCAAGTATGGGTAAATCTGAATATTTCTCTGCCTGCAGTATGCAATGGGTGGAGCCAGGCACTTTGTGAATACCCTGGGCACAGTAGATATGCCAAAGGGAAGTGCAGAGAACTGATAGTGCATAGAGCCTTCCCTGAAAAGTAGATTCCCTTATAGGGATGTGAAGATAAGCTTCTTTTATGTCTAGGGTGACTAGCCAGGAGCCTTTGGCTAGCATAGGAAGCAGCTGTTGTAGTGTAAGCATCTTGAATTTTGGGACCACCAGGAAGGTGTTGAGAATGGACAGATCCAGGATAGGGTGCCATGAGGTCTCTTTTTCTGGGCACCAGGAACAGTCTGGAGTAGAAACTCTGTCCCCTTTGCTCTCCTGGAACAGGTTGAATAGCCCTGATATTGAGAGGAGAAGGTACTTGCTTTTGAGCCTCTGCCCACTGGTTTGGAGGAAGGTCTGGCAACCCACTTGGGGTTGGCAGTGAGTGGAAGTAGAATCTGTATCCCTGGGATACAATGTTTAGGACCCATCAGTCCTGGGTAATGGACATCCAGTTTTTTGCATGCAAGGCGAGTTTTCCTCCTAGGGGTGCAAGTACTTGGGCATGGCTGGGAAGGATGATAGACAAGTCATTGTGAACTTTTTCCTTAAGGGGGTGGCTTACAACATCCTGTTTTTGAGGTGGGAACACTCCATTGCTTAGATCTCTGCATACCCTGAGACTGTAATCTTGGTGGTCTGTTGCTCCTGGGTTTGGACTGAGAAGGCCTGGGGGGGGACAGGAAAGGATCAGTTTTTAGAAGGCCAATGCCTACTGAATCTAGGTGGCTGTACCTGTAAAAAATCATTAACAGTTTGCATAGATTTAGCTTTTTCCTCCATCTTTTTAAAAACGTCTTCTGCTTTTATGCCAAACAAACGTTCCTGGTTTAATTGAGCATCTAGCAATTTTGCTTTGACATGGTCTGGCTAGATTTGTTCCTTCTGCCAAGCATGCCTTCTCAGTACAGACCCAGTGACAGCAGCTCTGCAAGATGCTTCTAAGACATCAAAACCACACCGCAAAGTATGTTTACTAACTTGGTTTGCAGAATGCATTAACTCTTGTAAATCTTTACTTTCTGCACAATCTGGAAGCAACCACATTTTCTGTTTAATTAGTTCCATAATATGCTGCTGGTACTTCAACATGCGAAACTGGCAATTTAAAGCCCTTATGGCAAGAGTTGCAGAGGTATATCCCTTCTTACCCCATCTGCCTAAAGCTCTAGAATCCCTGTCCGAAGGGGTAGGTTTTTTGGCTGTAGTAGCCTTAATACCTTTAGGTCCCTAGGAAATTGTCTCTGCATCTGCAGTGGGATTCTTAAAGAGAAATTTGTGTGAGTCAGGTACTCTGTAGTACCAGTCAGGCTTTCTAGGAGCTGGTGGTAAAGTATCAGGAGTAAGACTGGATTCCATGAAGACATCCTCTACAATATCCAGCACAGGGGGTATAGCTAGAGGCCTGTGCTGAGGCAAGTCTAAAAATTCTCTGAGTCTCTTTTTGGACTGTGGGTAGTCCTGGCATTCCCAACAGAAATGCTCTGTTAATGTATGCAAGGTTTCACAAAAAGAAAAGTCCTCTGGAGGAGAGGCAGAGGGAATGGAATCCTCTGCATCTGAATCCTCATAGGTAGATAAAGGAATGTCCTGGTAATCAGAGGGATTAGAGTCATCGGACTCATGGTCTGTAGAATCAGAAGGAAAATCAATCCTTTGTCTTTTAGAGGGGGAAGGCTGGCTTCCCCTAATTAAAGTTATAAGGTCTTCAGCCATTCTAAGCATTTGTTTCTGTGACATGGGAGCTTGAGCATGAGCTTTGGTCGTTGGTTTTCTAGGCGTAGTGTGAACTCTGGGCCTGAGAAATTTGGTAGTTTTAGTCAGAAACGAAGTAGACGGTTTAATACCAACATCGTAAGGGCAGAATACACCCTCAGAAGCCGGTGCCTGCACAACGGCTCCGGACCCATCCAGGGTAGAGACATCCGCAGGTTCCATAGTTGAAGAAGCATCACGCGGCATACTGGACTCCAAATGGGTCTCAGCAGAGGCCTGTGAATCTGTAGAAGCAGGTATCAGGGGCTGCGAAAGCACCTGAGTACCGGCGGACGGGCAACTAGCTTAATGGAAGCATCGTCGACAGTTTTGGACCTATGCGGTCTGTCTCTGTCTTTATCCTTACATTTTTCGGAAGATCGGTAGTCGGATGGCTTATCAAAGTCATTTTGGAATATGGAGAATGAGAGTGAAAGAATTTAGCACAAAGATAGCCCAACAACGAATTGTTTGGGTGTTAAACAAGGCACAAAACCGACAACAAGGGACGTTGTGGTGTCGGCCTAAACAGGTGACGCAGTAAGAATGATAATCTCTGTGAGGTATTTGCTTTCCACAGGCAAGACAATTGTTAACTTTTTCTGACATCGGTTAGAGCAAGAAAAAGGATCTAACGGGTACTTAGCTTTAGAAGACTTCAGGTTTGAAACTCGAACAACGAAAATTTCAGGTAGTGGCCAACCGGCACTTGCAAACTGCTTCTGCTTCGGGCTCTCGCGTGGCAAGAAAAGCATCAGCTGCATGTTTTAGACCCCTGACGTCATGGAAGAGGTGACAGCATCTGATGCAGAAATCTCAAGACTCTGGTATTCGGGCCGACTGAGGGCTACCTGCAGGCAGATAACCCAAGTGTGATGACTGCAACAATGAAACACAAAGAACATCAGGGAATGCTGTAAGGAGGTATTCTACAGCTACTAGTAGTTCTAATGACTGGTGAAACAGCAGGTAATGTCCTTTCTCTATAAAACATATGCAGGAGTAAGTCCTTTAACTGGTGTTTCAAGCCAACCTGTAAACTAAGTGCAGTTTACGACTGTTTATGTGGAGGTGGTTCCAATTTGGTGGTGCTAATTTGGAAGTTTGTTATCTCTATTGCCTTTTGGAAAGTGGGGAGCTGGAAAGTATAACAGCTGACATCGTCATGTTTTTTTCAGTTGTATATGCAGGCTTTTTATTTTTAGCCTATTTTAAGTCATCATCAGCACTCCTCCCTCATTTTCTAAACAAGTTCATGGTGTCACGTCACCTGTTGCCACCTCTCATGATTCACTGCCACTCACTTTCTTTGACAGTCAAGCCTGAATGTTGCAGGTCTTCTCTCATACCCATATATATATCTTTGCTGAACGGTGGATGGGACAATGGATCCATGATAAACAGCCAAAATAAAGCTCCCCTTACTGTTTTTTTTCCCCCTTCTTTGCTCTAGCAGTTCTGGAACACTGCTATTTGGCTTTGGTCAGATCTGGTATTTTTTAAGTAGTAGTACACAGTGATCTGTAACAGTAATATGTCCAAACCTAGAGCCCTTTTGAGAATCAAAAGCAGATCATTATTAATGTGTTCAAAGATTTGCTGGCGTAGCATATTTTCAAAAATGTTCTGGTAACAGAACAGAGAACTGAAACCGGTCTACAGAAATTTGGGGAGGAAAGAGTAGCTGTTCAGGAGTGAGTAATGGGTAGAACAATGACATACTTGACTTGAGGGAATAATGTCACTATTTCAAAAAAGTTTGACTGTAAGTGCTAATGACTCTGCAGTACACACTATTGCTATGTAGATCTGGGGTTCCAACCTTTTTTGACTTGTGTACCCTTTGGCAGTCCATTTTCCTAAAACTGCACCCCTCATAGTTTTGTAATTTATAACAGTTGTGTTTATGTCCAACATATGTGTTGGAACGTAACTAATGAATAATAAGAATCAATCCAATATTAAAGTGAACAAAGAGTGTAAATATGTATATTTCCAAAAGATAAATATAAATAAGCTATAAAGTTACCATAAAATGAAATGCCAAATGTATTAAACATTTCAAACTACACAAATAATTAACAGACTGCAATCTCCTCCCCACATTTCTAACAGAAAATGTCACTTAGCCTACTACTACAACTAGTGCAGAGACAAGTTTGTAAACCACAAAACACAAATACATGCGAGAGATGCAACTATACGGCCAAACTGGAGGCTGAGCTCTCTCAACATAGGACTGGCAAGACCAGACAGGAGGAGAAGGAAACCACACACAATACATACCAGTCACACATAGTACCATCACAACTTCAAATCATATACATAATCACACAAAGACATACTCGGAGGCTCTGATCAAAAATCTACCAAAACAGCAGAGGCCACCAAAGCAGACACCCAAACAACTACCACCTCAGGACCCAACATATGCAACACATAGACCACACAGTCAGAGTGTCAAACAGTCACAGCCCTTAAGGCCAAACACAATGCCAGACACACTTGTCATTGGTGACTCCATAGTCAGACACACTGACGCCCCGCTCACCAGACTGAGTAAGGAGAAGGTCACAGTAAGCTGCCTGTCGGGCGCTAGAATCCGCCACATAACGCAAGCACTCCGGTCTCTCAACAGCAGGTACAAGTACGACTCAGTCATTGTCCACGCTGATGTCAACGACCTGAGACGTACCTCCTTGGACTACATGAAAAGGGACATCGAGGAGCTCTCTGATTATGTAGCCCAGGCAGGTATGACCCTGACCCTGAGCAGTATCCTACCTTCACCTAGAATGATGCCACAATACAGTGATAAGATGATCAGCTTTAATAATTGGCTTAAATTCTGGTGTCATTCAAAGGGGATCCAATGTCTGTCTGCCTGGGATGACATGCTGGACAAGCCACGCTGCTCCGCAAGGGACGGCTTGCACCTGTCACCCCTGGGCTTCCGGATATTGGCAAAGGCTCTTGCCACCCCCATAGTGCCTTTTTTAGGCAAGGCTCAAATTCTAAACCTACCACCCTAGAACACCAAAAAGAAAAAAAACTAAGGGTAATGCTGCTCAACGCCAGAAGTCTCAATCTCAAGATGCACGCACTTGAGGCCCTTCTCAACATGGAGAACATCGATATCTGTACTGTGACAGAAACCTGGTTCAAGGCTCCTGAGAGCACCCCAGCACTAACAGGTTTCACCTCATATCATGCGTTCCGGCCCCAAAAATCCGGACAACACCAAGAAAGGAGGGGGGGTGTCCATATTCATAAAGGACACCCACACCTCAAGGTTGGTGGCAACGCACGATGCATCGGAGACCATCCAGGTGCAATTAACCATAGGCAAGACTGCTCTGCAATTTGTAGCATGCTACAGGCCACCTTCTCAATCTCAGGAACCTCATATGGCCTTCCTGAAAACATTGGAGGGGATAAATGTATCTCCAAACACCATCATACTAGGTGACTTCAACTACCCTAATATAGACTGGGAACACTACTCAAGCCCAAACACTCTAACCCAAAGATTCCTGGAGTTCATAAACTCAAATGCCATGGAACAACTAGTCACCATCCCCACAAGAGGAGAAAACATACTTGATCTCATCATCAAGAACATGGGATCAAAATGTTCAACACCGGAAGTATACCCCTCACTGGTGAGATCAGATCATAAACTAATCTCGCTGGAGGTCCTCTCATCCCGCCCCCACCTGAAACAAAAAAGACCACAGTGAAAAACTTCTCAAAAGCCGACTTCACATTTCTAAAAACTAGTGTGGTCTCCTTTAAGGCCCCTGAACCAGTGGTAAACATTCCTCAAACCGCTGAATCACTTACAAATGCCTTCTACCAGCACCTACAGGACTGCATGGATCAGGCTATCCCAAACAAAACTAAGACTCTCTGTACCAAAGGCAAGCGTCCAGTCTGGTGGACCCCAGCCATAAACAAGCTCTACAACAAAAGGAGGAAGCTACTACAAGATAGAGCAAAATCCTTGAAAGGTAAGACATCTTTGATCATCATAAGTAAAAAACTAAGAGCTCTCATAAAATCATCCAAGGCAAATTTTGAGAGAAAAATCGCCAAGGACTCAAAAGACAATCATAAGGCCTTTTTTAGTTATGTTAGAAACCTAGGAGGAAACTCCCAGATATGCTCAGAATTAGTTCAAAATGATGCGAAAATTACTAAATCTTTACACATTCTGGCTGACAGGTTCAGTGCAAACTTCTCCCCCCCCCCCAAAAGGAGAGATATCTATACCAGAGGATTGTAACCCCCCAAACATCTCCAACGCCCAGGTGAGAACTGCTCTCACTAAGGCAAAAAACACAGCATCCATGGGACCGGATGGTGTCCCCGGCTGTGTGCTTCACAAACTCAACGAGGAATTAAACCCACAATTAGGACAGCTGTTTAATCTTAGCCTCACCTCAGGATATGTACCCAAGGAGTGGCGCTGACTGTGGTCCCACTTCATAAGGCGGTGCCTCCACCGACCCTGGAAATTACCCATTAGCTTGACAAGCCTTATCTGCAAAGTCATGGAGAGGATCATAATGGAACTCATAAATAAAGACATAGGGAACTTGCAGACTTTAGATCCAACCCAATTTGGCTTTGTCAAAGGCAGATCCTGCCTCTTAAACTTGGTTGACTTTTTCGAGACAGTCACCAAGGCCATTGATGAGGGAAAGGCAGTACATACAGCCTACCTCAACCTGGCAAAGGCCTTCGACACAATACCCCACTCAGGTATCATCGAAAAACTCATCAGCTTGAATGTAAACCCATACATCACAAGATGGGTTGCAAACTGGCTAAGTGACAGAACCCACAGGGTCAGAGTTGCTGGAGCCATGTCAGACTCAAAGCCTGTCACTAGTGGTGTCCCACAGGGCTCAGTCCTGGGTCCACTCTTGTTCGGCATCTACTTTTCTGGAGTACAAGCAAACACAGGAGGGTTATGGCTGACAAAGTTAGCAGATGATTGCAAACTGGGCGCCATAGTCGAAAACACATCTGACACAGATATCCTTCAGAAGGGCCTCACAGAAACGGATAACTGGTGCCAGAGCCATGGCCTAAAGTTAAACGCCAAGAAATGCATAGTCATACCTTTCGGGAAAAACAAGGTTACCCCTAGCTACCATATAGGTGGCAATCCACTGAGCACAGAAGAAGTCATCAGGGATCTGGGGACCCAGGTTGACAGTAGCCTTTCGTTTGACACTCATGTTGCTAAAGTAGTTAGGAAAACCTTCTATATTGCCCACCTGATCATGAAGGGATTCACATCTAGATCAAGGGAGGTCATCGTCCCCCTGTACTCATCACTCATTAGACCTATGATTGAGTACAATGCCCGTTCGAATGTATCTGACCCGACACCTGCTGCAGCTTGAAAGGCCCCAAAAGTTCCTCACCAAAAGGATAAAGGGTCTCAAAATATGTCTTATGCTGCCCGACTGAAAGAACTGCAGCTCTATTCAGTCTCATACCGCTTGCTCAGAGGTGACCTGTGCCTGACATATAAGGCCATGTCAAACCCAGAGTTGATGAATATGCTTCACCTCAAAAAATCTAGATCCCTCAGAACCACAAGGGCGGGAGACTTAAACCTTGACACGGTTATAAATAGAACGTGCTGGAGGGACAGATTCATCACCCAGAGACTCCCTATGCTGTGGAACAAAATCTCGGTACATGTGAGGCAGAGCACCTCGCTGGCCTTGTTCAAGAGGAATCTTGACCAATGGATGGGAGATCGCAGATATACCCCAGGGATTACTTCAGTGTCACTGCTTGACAGAGGCACAGCAAAATAATAGGCATAGTTTTTATTCAAACTAAAGGGGTGGCGAAAGCCACATAACTATGGGCTAGGCTTATAAATGCCCTTGGGCAGATAGCCTAGTATGAACCTATGAACCTATGAAATAATCTCCATGATCACAGTTAAACTCATATGCTCCTCCCCCAATTCCTTTCCCATTTTCTCAATTAATATCAGCAATTCCCAAAAGTTTAGAAACTCAAAAATCGTTCTGGAATGCAGGTGAGAATTTCAATGTAATCACCAATTCTGTACAGATCTTTAGGGTATCTCTGACATTGTATACAAGTGCAATCTTTTGGCCATAAAGCCTCTGTGTTTCTTGACTCACTAGTGTGCCAACATTTCAAATGATTACCATTACACATCACTGTCTGAATCAGATGACATGCCTAAGAAAGTGAAATACTTGGAAAATAGGAATGTGCTGGGAAATCATTACCCCCCCCCCCCGCCAGGTAGGGTCTTTGGCCTCTTAAATTTCCACTTCAAAAAACAGCAATCCTACAGCAAAGCATAGGTTCATAGGTTCATACTAGGCTATCTGCCCTGGGGCATTTATAAGCCTAGCCCGACTGTATTTGGCTTACGCCACTCCTTGATTTGAGTATACTGTGCCCTTTTTAAAGTTTAGTTTACTGTGCCTCTGTCTAATAGTGACACGGAAGTAATCCCCGGGACAAACCTACGATCCCCCATCCACTCATCAAGATTCTTCTTGAAGAGAGTCAGTGAGGTGTTCTGCCTAACATGAATTGGAATTCTATTCCAGAGCGAAAGGAGCCTCTGGGTTATGAATCTGTCCTTCCAGCATGTTTTATTTATTTCTGTGCTGAGGTTCAAGTCCCTCGAGCACGTGGCTCTAAGGGATTTAGATTTACTGAGGTGGAGCATGTCCATTAATTCTGGGTTGGACATAGCTTTATATGTCAATCATAGATCGCCTCGAAGTAGGCGGTATGCAACTGAGTATAGCTGGAGTTTTTTTAACCGAGCAGCATATGGCATCTGCTTGAGTCCCTTGATCCTCTTGGTGAGGTACTTTTGGGGTCTTTCTAATTGCTGCAGGTGTCGGGTAAGGTACATCCCAAAGGGGGCATTGTATTCTATGATGGGCCAGATGAGGGATGAATAAAGGGGCACGATTACCTCTCTTGATCTAGATGTGAATCCTTTCATGATGAGGTGGGCTATGTAGAAGGTCTTTCTAACCACTTTGGCAATGTGGTTGTCAAAGGAGAGATTGCTATCAACTTGGGTCCCCAGATCCTTAATTACATTCTCTGTACTTAATGGGTTACCACCTATGTGGTAATTTGTGGGCACATTGTTTTTGCCAAAGGGTATGACTGTACACTTTTTGGCATTTAGCTTTAGACCATGGCTCTGGCACCAGTTATCCATCTCTGTGAGACCTTTTTGAAGGATGTTTGTGTCAGCTGGAGAATGTTAAGTTGTCAATCTCGCCTTCATTCTTGCTTGATGGGTTCAGAACCGATCCTCGGCTCCGACTCGGCACTTGCTAAGCTCGTAAGTCACTTTTACCAGCTCGAGTCAGCCCCATATCCCATGATGCAAGGCGGTAAGTACCCAGATCTCGTTTGCCGCTTCGCTGATGAGGTCCTCCTTTTGCCAGCTCCTGGTAAGTGTTTAGTATTACTAAATTTTAGCCCCCAATCAGAAAATTTTTCTATTTTTCTTAGATTTCTATCTTTCTTAGATACTTTTGAGGCCTTTCCTGACTAACTTTATTTTTCCTTCTTTACCTTTTTAGTCAGGCCTTTATTCCCTCCCATCCCCCCCCGTTAGGGTTTGTGTGTGTGAGAGTTTACAATAACTTCTCATAGTTAACTTTACTTGTCTGATTCGGGACTGTGTGTGTACTGTTTTTGAAAGCTATGTCTAAAGAACAGAGGGTCTCAGGCTTCAAGAAGTGTGACTCGTGCTGTCAGAAGATGTCTCTGACAGACAGTCACACTTCTTGTTTATACTGCCTGGGACCTCTCCACCTGCAGGACTCTTGTGCAATTTGTCACTCTTTTAGCCAGAGAGTCCTGCAGGAAAGGAGAAATAAACTTATTTTAAGGGGTCTCCTTAAACCGGAGGGCTCCCGGCAAAATCGGCTCGGCAAGCCTTCTAGGACTACCAAGGTCCAGGCTTCAGTTTCTAAGCCTCCGTTTGGCTCCGACTCTTCGAGTCGAGATCGGCTGGGCCGATCCTAACTTGGTTAATCCTCGGCACGGATGGCTATCGGTGCCGATACTGTTACTGTCACTTTGGTGTCGGCTCCGACTGGCTCCGACCACCATGTGCCTCAGGCTTCGGTGTCGGCGCCGACCGGCTCAGACACCATTGTTTCCTTGCCCGTATCAGCTCCAGCTGGAGCCGATACATCTGGACCTAAACTCGGAGCCGAAAAGTTATCGGCTCCGTCTGGATCCGTGGGGTCTTCGGCTCCGATGGTCTCTTCGAGGAAGAGGTCCAGGTCTCCCTCTTTGGAACCGATACTGTCGGCTCCGGCCTCACCTCTTCTTTCGGAGCGGAGCCATCGGAGCCGATCATCGAGGTCTTCCAGGTTGTCAGACCATGATTTAGAGAGGGTGGTAAGCAGATTGCTAAAATCACAGGCATTAGCCCAAATGCTTCATAGTCCGTCTCAACAGACGACTATTAGTCCACACCCTCTTCAAATTCCTCCTTCGACTCTACCCCAGAGTTTGGAGCTGGAGTCTACAGGAATAGTTACTGCTATGGCTGAAGGCCAGATACCCCCCCTTCTGCGCCTTCAGCATCTACTCTTATCTCCTCCTCGAGACCTTCCTTGGAGGGATTCGGTGGCCGGGCTTCCCTGGTCTGCTCCGAGGGGGTGAGTGGCATCGGACCCTTGTCCGACCCGCTCTTCCCCTTGGAGCTTCGGCCTTGGTGAGCTCGGCTCCGACATCTTCCTCGAGCCTTCCTTCGGTGGGCCCGGAGTCCCAGTTTCTTCGGAACGGGTTCTCTCGGATCTCCCTGGGAGGGGAGCCTTCGAGGTGATGAGGAGTGTGCTGGCCCCTGGGCTCATTCAGCAATCTATTCCTTTAGCTCCTCCCTCTACTGTGCCTGTTGATATCTCTTCCCACTCTCTTGCACCCGGACCGAGAGATCCACCGCCTCAGGTTTCCCCACTGGGAGGAACCCCCTCTTCCGAGGATTCTCCTGATACGTCAGGAGATCCTCCGTGCAAGAGGACTTGTAAGAGGAAGCACCTAGACTCCCCTGAGTCTATTACTTCGGATACCGACTTAGCTGAGTCGGAGGGGTCCCCAAGATCCCCCTCTGAGGATGTCTCCTTTTCAGACATCCTAGAACTCCTGAAACAGAGGGGAAACTGGCCAACCATAAATCCCTCCGATGATGAGTCGGTATACCTAGAGGCGTTTGGTTCTCGACCCTCCACCTCCTGGGTGTCTTCGCCTTTTGACCCCCTCATGCAGGTAATCGCTTGAAAGGCTTGGGCTTCTCCTGACTCCGTAGAGCCAGTTCCCAGGAGGCCTTCTAAATTTATTACAGCCCCTTCCGAACAGCAATTCCTTACGAAAGGTGTCCCGGTTGATGCCATGGTGGTGGCGGCCGCCACTAAAAAGGAACTTGCAGATCCTTCCGTACCAGTCCATCCTCCTAACAAGGATTCCAGGACCATGGACAGGTATGGTAAGTGGATGTTTTCCTCAGCGACTTTTGCCATGCGTTCGCTGAACTATTTGTGTCACTTCACCAGGCTCCAAAGGGACATCCTTAAGGAACTAGGTGAAGTAGTACAGGATCCTACAGCTCAGGGGGCACAAGACAAGATTGCTTCTCAGCTAGGAATCCTTAACTCCATAACCAACTCCTCCATGCGGCTGATTTTGTATGCAGCAGATGGGGCGAGTAGAGCCGCAGGCACTGGAGTGGCTCTGAGACGTCAATCCTGGATGCGGCTCTGTAATTTTGCTGATCCCTTCAAGGCGTCCTTCACAAACTCTCCCTTTGATGGGTCAGCTTTGTTTGGTCCTCAAGTGAAGGATACATTGACCAGGTGTGAGCAGGACGGCAAGACTCTTTCTGCCGTAGGGGTCCGTTTTTCCACCCCTTCTAGACCTTACCCCAAAGGACAGAAGGGTGGAAAGATGTGGTTCCGCAAATCCCAAGGAGTCACGCCAGATACACGTGGTCAGTTTACCCTAGAGGCAGAGGGGTAACAATAACAGACGCCCTAGAGGCAGAGGGGTCCACAAAACCAGGGAAGCAGAGAGTCTCTCTGACAAGCCCTTCCAGCATCCCTGAGGTGTTGCCCGACTGTCCATCCTTGGAGGCAGTCGGAGGAAGATTATCACTGTACCCACAAGCCTGGCTTTCCCTCTCACAAGACAGATGGGTACAGTCGATCATATCCGAGGGTTACAAAATTCCTTTCGAGGAAAGTCCCTTCAATCACAAAATTCCCTTCCAGATGTGCCACCCGGTCTAAGGGAAATCGCAGTTAAAAGTATCAAAGCTTCTACACAAAAGGGCCATTCAGCCAGTTACAACAGACCATTCAGAGCCGGAATCTACTCAAGGTTCTTTTTGGTCCCCAAAAGACGGGAGATTGGAGACCAATATTGGATCTCAGCAGACTCAACAAGTCTGTGAAAAAGACGAGATTTCGAATGGTCACACTTCAATCAATTTTGCCCTTCCTGGGCAAAGACAACTGGATGTGCTCAATAGACCTTCAGGATGCGTACTATCACATAAAAATTCACAGACGCTCCAGAAGGTTTCTCCGCTTTCGGCTGGGATCCAGTCATTTTCAATTCAGAGCCCTGCCCTTTGGTCTCACTATAGCCCCCAGAGTGTTCACTAAATGTATGGCAGTGGTCACGGCTCACCTGAGACGTCAAGGATTCCAGGTGTTTCCCTATCTCGACGACTGGCTCCTTTCAGCCACCACCAGGCATCAACTTCTCCAAGCCAGGGATTACACCCTAAATCTCTGCACTCAGTTAGGAATTTCGATCAACTACGAAAAATCCTCCTTGTTGCCCTGCCAGTCTATTACTTTTATAGGCGCAAATTTAGACACTGTTCGGATGTCAGCAACCCTCACAGACCAAAGGATTTTAGATATCCAAAGTCACGTCAGGATCATCCTCGCCAGCAAAAGGTACAAGCCAGACTCGTCCTGAAAGTGTTCGGCCTCATGGCAGCGGCCATTACCCTTCTTCCCTTGGCCCGCTTCTACATGCGTCTTCTTCAATGGATGTTGTTCACCCAGTGGTCTTACCAACAACTTCCCATGCGTCACCAAATCCTGGTGACACAAGCTTGCAAAAACCACCTATCCCGGTGATTTCTTCTCCCCAGATTCATCAGGGCAGACCCTTTGTATCCCCGGCCCCGGTAGCCACAGTCACTACAGACGCCTCCCTGATCAGGTGGGGGGGTCATTATCAGGGCAGGATGGTTCATGGGACGTGGCAACCATTCGAATACCACCTGCACATAAATGTCCTAGAGATGAGAGCAGTGCTTTTAACGTTGCAAGCACTCAACGACTTTCTTCCCTTGGGAACAATTGCAGTTCACATGGACAACATGTCTGTAGTATGGTATATCAACAAACAGGGCGGAACCAAGTCCTACCCCTTGTGTCGAGAAGCTCTCAGACTTTGGCAATGGGCGATCTCCTCTCATCGGTTTCTGGTAGCAACGCATATCCCTGGGAAAACCAACATTTTAGCGGACAGATTGAGCAGAGCTATTCTCATGCCTCACGAGTGGTCTCACAAACTATCTATAGTGGAGGAGATTTTTCTAGAATGGGGCCGCCCATGTTGCGATCTTTTTGCTACTCCCCAAAACAGCAAATGCCCAGACTTCTTCTCTCTCTTCCCACTGCCAGGCCATCCCCCCAGAGACGCTCTTACCCAGGATTGGCCCCAGGGACTTCTTTATGCCTTTCCTCCCTTTCCATTGATTCCACAAGTACTCCAGAAAGCCACCGTTTTGAGAGCCAAAATGATTCTCATTGCCCCCTATTGGCCTCGACAAATTTGGTTTCCGTTCCTCCATCGTCACCTATTGGTGCAGCCGTGGCATCTGGACCCAATGCCAGACCTTCTGATCCACCAATCGGGTCACCTGCATCGGTCTATTTCTTCTCTCAACCTCACAGCATGGTTGCTCCACTTCCTTCCTTAGCCAGGCTTCCTATGATCTCTAACCCTGTTAGGGATATCATAGTGGCTTCTCTTAAATCCTCTACTAGAAGGATTTATACCAGCAAGTGGAAGCGCTTCTCTTGTTGGGCAAAATCAAAGAATATAGATCCCTTTACTGCCCCTGTTCATGCAGTTTTGGATTTTTTAGCGGAAATCTTTCACTCGGGCTCTTCATCTTCCACGGTTAAAGTTCAGTTGGCTGCTATCTCGAACTTTCATGTCGGGTTTGCAGATCACAACATTATGTCCCACAGGCTTTGTAGAGCCTTTCTAAACGGGATTTCCTTAAACCTCCTGTCAGGAGTCCTCCTCCTCAATGGGACCTAAATCAAGTGCTGACATCCTTAATTCTTCCTCCCTTTCAGCCAGCTGTTTCATGTTCTCTGAAGTTTCTTTCATGGAAAACACTCTTCCTTGTCGCTATTACCTCAGCCAGGAGAGTGTCAGAACTTCATGCCCTTTCTGTTTGTCCTCCTTATTTGGTCTTCCACAAGGACAGGGTATCCTTGAGAACTAATCCATCCTTTTTGCCTAAGGTGGCTTCGAAAACTAATTTGAACCAGTCTATTGATCTCCCTGTATTTTTCCCTAATTACTCTAACAGATCGGAACAAAAATTACATTATCTTGATGTTCACCGCCAACTCAGATATTATTTGGACAGAACAAAACAATTCAGGAAATCCGATCAGCTCTTTCTTTCTTATGCTGAAAATAAGAAAGGCCTTCCTGTTTCCAAAGTGACCTTACCTAGATGGCTTTCTTCCACCATCTCCGAAATCTATCAGCTCAGGGGCAAACAGCTGTGCTCAAAACCAAAAGCGCATTCCACCACAAGTTTAGCCACTTCCACAGCCTTTCAGGCTAGACTCCCTTTAGACACTATTTGTGCAGCAGCCACTTGGGCCACTCCTCATACCTTTGTTTCTCATTACAAATTGGATTTGGCCTCCAGGGATAGAGCCAGTTTTGGTTCTACAGTTCTCAAGAGTCTGTTCCATTGAGCCACCCAGGATAGAGGTGCTAGGGAAACGGTCCCATCAAGCAAGAATGAAGGCGAGATTGACAACTTAACATTGAGAAGTTATGTACCTACCATAACGTTCCATGTTAGTTGTCTTCTCTCGCCTTCTTTCTTGCGACCCTCCCTCCTACCCGCTTGCCTGGACAGACCTTGTTCTCCTTTGTCTGGAAGATTGCTTCTTTAGGCACCAGTTAGTTACCTGGTTCCCATTTCAGCCCTTTCTTAGGGTAATTGCTTTCTTTCCTCAGTGGAAAGTTTTTTCTGTGCTAGGTGTGTCTCCCTATAGGTACAAACGAGATCTGGGTACTTACCGCCTTGCATCATGGGATATGGGGCTGCCTCGAGCTGGTAAAAGTGACTCTTGAGCTTAGCAAGTGCCGAGTCGGAGCCGAGGATCGGCTCCGAACCCATCAAGCAAGAAAGAAGGCGAGAGAAGACAACTAACATGGAACGTTATGGTAGGTACATAACTTCTCAGTCTATTATGGCGCCCAGTTTGCAGTCATCTGCGAACTTGGTGAGCCATAGTCCTCCCATGTTGGCCTGTACCTCAGAAAAGTAAATACCGAACAAGAGCGGTCCCAGGACAGAACCTTGTGGGACGCCACTTGTGACGGGTTTTGAGTCTGACATAGCTCCAGCAACTCTGACTCTGTGGGTTCTGTCTTTGAGCCAGTTTGCGACCCATCTTGTGACATAGGGGTTTATATTTAGGCTGGATAGCTTATCTATGATGCCCGAGTGGGGTATTGTGTCAAATGCTTTTGCGAGGTCCAGATAGGCTGTGTGGACTACCTTCCCTTCGTCTATGGCCTTGGTGACTGTTTCGAAGAAGTCGACCAGGTTCAAAAGGCAGGATCTGCCCTTGATGAAGCCAAATTGGGTAGGATCTAGTGTCTGTAGGTCCCCAATGTCTTTGTTTATGAGTTCCATGATGATCCTCTCCATAGCCTTGCAGACTAGGCCAGTCAGGCTTATGGGACGATAGTTTCCAGGGTCCGTAGAGGTACCACCTTTGTGGAGTGGGACCACTGTTGCTGTACGCCATTCTTTGGGCACATATCCTGCAAGTGAGGCTGAGATTGTACAGCAGTTTTACTTGAGGGATTAGTTCTTCTTGGAGTTCATGTAGGATGCAACCCTGGACACCATCTGGTCCCATGGAAGCAGTGTTTTTTGCTTTGGAGAGGGTGGCCTTCACCTGAGCATCAGAGATGTTTGGGAGGCTGCACTCTGCCGGGATAGATACTTGCTCTTTTGGGAGGGAGGGGGTGGAGAAGTTTGCACTGAACCTGTCTGCCAGGATATTGGCGATGTCTGTGGGTTCAGTGTATTTTTTGTCATTTAGAATCAACTCAGAACAAGTCTGGGAGTTGCATCCCAGGTTCCTAACATAACTGAAAAAAGCCTTATGATTGTCTTTAGTGTCCTGTGCAATTTTTCTCTCAAAGCTGGCCTTGGAGGATTTTATGAGAGATCGTAATTTTTTGCTAGTACTGATCAGAGATGCCTTCCCTTTTAGGGATTTTGCTCTATCATGTAGTAGCTTCCTCCTTCTGTTGTACAGTTTATTTATGGCTGGGGTCCACCGGACTGGACGCCTGCCTTTGGATGATTGGGTCTTGATTTTGTTTGGGATAGCATGATCCATGCATTCCTGGAGATGTCCGTATAATGCGTTTATATAGGATTCTGCAGTTTGGGCCGTAGTTTCCACTGGCCCTGGGGCCTTGAAGGATTCCACTTCGGTTTTGAGAAGTGTGAAGTTCGCTTTTGAGAAGTTTTTCACTGTGGCTTTCTGGGCTGGGGGTGGGGTCGGGATGTGGATATCCAGTGAAATTAATTTATGGTCTGATCTTACCAATGAGGGATATACTTCTGGTATGGAGCATAGAGTCCCCATGTTGGTAATGATCAGTTCTAGTATGTTATCCTCTCTTGTGGGAGTGGTGACTAGTTGTTCCATAGCATCTGAGTTTATAAATTCCAGGAACCTTTGGGCTAAGGTGCTGGGGCTTGAGTAATGCTCCCAGTCTATGTTTGGGTAGTTGAAGTCACCCAATATAATGGTGTTCGGAGAGATCTTCATGTTCTCCAGTGTTTGCAGGAAAGCCGAGTGGGATTCCTGACTTTGAGAGGGTGGTCTGTAGGATGCTATAAACTGAAAAGCAGTCTTGCCCACTGTCAGTTGCACATGGATGGTCTCCGATACTTCGTGTAATGCCACTAACCTGCAGGTGTGGATATCCTTGATAAATATGGAAACTCCCCCTCCTTTTGTGGTTCGGTCCGGGTTTTGGGGCCGAAAACATGATATCAGGTATAACCTGGTAGTGCTGGGGTGCTCTCTGGAGCCTTGAACCAGGTTTCTGTCACTGCACAGATATTGATGTTCTCCATACTGAGGAGAGCTTCGAGTGCGTGCATCTTGAGGTTAAGACTTCTGGCGTTTAGCAGCATTACCCTTAGTTTCTTGTTCCTTGTGCTGTTTATGGAGGTGGGTTTGACTTTTGAGCCTTGCCTAAAAAAGGCACTATGGGGGTGGCAAGAGCCTTTGCCAATATCCGAAAGCCCAGGGGTGACAGGTGCAAGCCGTCCCTAGCGAAGCAACGTGGCATGTCGAGCATGTCATCCCAGGCTGACAGACACTGGATCCCCTTTGAATGACACCAAAATTTTAGCCAATTGTTAAAATCGATCATTTTGTCTTTATACTGTGGCATAATTCTAGGTGAGGGTAAGATGCTGCTCAAGGTCAGGGTCATTCCGGCCTGGGCTACATGATCAGAGAGCTCCTCTATGTCTCTTTTCATGTAGTTGAGGGAGGTACCTCTCAGGTCATTCACGCCAGCATGTACAATGACTTGAGTCATATTTGTATTTGCTTTGGAGTGACCTGAGTGCTTGCGTTATGTGGCGGATCCTAGCGCCAGACAAGCAGCTCACTGTGACCTTCTCTTTATTCAGCCTGGTGAGCGGGACGTCAGTGTGTCTGACAACAGAGTCACCTATTACAAGAGTATCAGGTGTGTTATTCAGCCTTAAGGGCTGTGACTGCTTGGCACACTGACTTTGTGTGCTATGTGTTGTACGTGTTTTGTTTTGGGGTAGCGTTTGCTTGGATGTCTGCTTTGGAGGTCTCTGTTGCCTAGGTGGATTTCTACTTAGAGCCTCCGAGTATGTTTTTGTGTTTTTATGTATTTGGTTCGCTGTTGTGGTGGGACTATGTGATACTGGAATTGTGTTGTGTGAGGTTACCTTCTCCTCCTGACTGGTTACACCAGTTTTGAGATGAGAGAGCTCAGCCTCCAGTTTGGTTATATGGTTGCATCTCTCACATATATTTGAACCTGTTTGGAGGAGGAGAGGGTTGTCCGTGTACATGAGACAGTTGTAACACTGCCTCAAAATTCCCAGATTCACCAGCTGGACTGGAGAGGAAACCATTGACTGACCTTTGGACATGCTAGAGTAATATAGGGAACTGAATTAAAACGGACCAATAGGGGACAAGGTAATCGTAGAGAGTATAACAGTAAGTAGTGCTTATGGTTTATTAGTGCTAACTTGTAAGATTACTTATTTGGACCAGTGAGGGGCCTTAGAATGAGAATATGGTGTTTAATTTGAGAGATAGAGCAGTTCTAAGGGAAAAAGTGAAGAGCAGACTTTGTGGAGCCAGGAATAGTTTAAACCCAATTAGGCGGCGCTGCCCGATGTTGTGCTATGTGCAAAAACACGCAAAACCGCGCAAAAGAGGGTTTTAAGAGAGGGAGATCAAGGAGTTTGGAATTGACCCAAAATGGCCAATAAAACTACAGTTTCAAGGCAGTAACCACTCCCACAGGGGCAGGCAGGCTGCTCAATGTTTATCACTGCCACTGATGAACACAGATACTTCTCTTTAGCCCAAGCAAACAATGGCCTCCAAGAAACTTACAAACAGTTCAGAACAGCAAATCTGTAACTGAACTTTTTTAAATCTCAGAAAAGTGGGTGGAAAAGCAAGATTTTTTTTTGTATGTTTTTTTTAAGGAAAGCAGAGGTTCACAAGTATCAACAAGTTAGAACAGTGCAGTAAATGACCCCACACTTGAGTGCTAGGCCAGAGACAGATAAAATGCAAGTTTTAAGAAAAAAACGATTTTAAAAATAAGTGCACACAGGAAATTCAGTAATCAGCTCTAGGTTGTGTTCTAAATACAGTTACCAACACAGAAATCAAGTTTAACAAGCCAGAAAATGCTCAAAAGTAGGCGACAATGCAGAAAACTTAACAAATAATCTGAAGCAAAATACTTAAAATCTCAAAAGTGGCTCCTTTCTTCTCTCAGCATTTTCTCCTCTTGCTGGGTGCTTCACCAACAGCCAACAAGTCCGAAAAGACGCCAAAACCACGAGGCAATTGGGTTTTAAGAGAGGGAGATCAAGGAGTTTGGAACTCACCCAAAATGGCCAATAAAACTACAGTTTCAAGGCAGTAACCACTCCCACAGGGGCAGGCAGGCTGCTCAATGTTTATCACTGCCACTGATGAACACCGAGACTTCGCTTTAGCCCAAGCAAACAATGGCCTCCAAGAAACTTACAAACAGTTCAGAAAGTACAGTTTTGTACCTACCATAAATGTAGATGTCCGAACAGGATAGCATCTGCAGTCCTTACAAATGGGTTGTCCTGTCGTCAGGCAGCCCTTCGGTCGGCCGGATTCCAAAGTCTGGGTCTGGCCTCGGCTGGTGTCGCACTTCACCCGACGTCATCTCTGCTGGTCTTCGGGTATAAAGGCATCAGCCGACGCCATTTTCCTCAGTGTTTCTTGCCCCAGATGCCAGTTGCCCTCTTGGATAGCTAAATTTTTGGGTAAATGCCAATGTTTCCAAAAAGTAGAAGGCAAACACAAAAAATAAGCATGTATGTACATATATACAAACAAATACACCATAAGAGATCCCCCCCCAGCTAGCTATTAGGTGGGCAAATACCCTAGGAGTACCACAGAGGGGAAGGAGGGTGGGTAATCCTGACTGCAGATGCTATCCTGTTCGGACATCTACATTTATGGTAGGTACAAAACTGTACTATGTCCTTCAAGGATGCATCTGCAGTCCTTACAAATGGGTAGAATACCATAGCCAAACTAGGGGAGGAGGAAGAAGAATTATGGTGTAGTTAGGATCCCTTGCAAAACAGCAGTGGCAAACCCTGCTCGGGATCTAGAGTATAGAGGTAAGTTATAATGCTTGGCAAATGTATGCACGGAGGTCCAAGTAGCCGCCTCAATAATGTCCTTGGTAGCCACTCCTCATAAGAAAGCTGTGGTAGTGGCTGTAGCCCTTGTAGAATGAGGCCTTATGTTCTGTGGAATTTGCTTTCCATGGTAGGAGTAACAGAATCTTATGCAATTTCCTATCCACTTGGAGATTGTCTGTTTGGAAATTGCTTTTCCTTCCTTCCTGTTGCATAAGCTACTAGAAGCTGGTCAGTTTTCTATTGCCCTTGGTTCTGTCCAGATAGTAGCAACTGTCTATGTACATCCAAGGTATGCAGCAGTCTTTCCCCTCTGTTCTGTGGATTGGGAAAGAAGGTAGGTAGGTGGATAGCCTGGTTTAGAGACACTCTGGATACCACCTTAGGCATAAATGTAGGATTAGTTCTCATGGATACTCTATCTTGATGGAAGATTAGGAAGGGTTGTACTGCCATTAAAGCCTGTAGTTCTGAAACCCTTCTTGCTGAAGTAATTGCCAGTAGGAAAGCAGTTTTCCAGGATAGGTGTTGAAGATCTGCTGTTGCTGCTGGTTGAATGGAGGGAGTGTCAATTTTTCTAGCACAAAGTTCAAGTCCCATGCTGGTAATGGTGGTTTCCTAGGAGGTTTTACATTCTTAATTCCTCTCAGGAACTGCCTGAGTAGAGGATGTGAGAAGACAGGGGGCTGTATTCTGCAGAAATAGCTGATGCATGTATCTTGATGGAGGAATAGGACAGGCCTGTATGGAGAAGCTCTGCCAAATACTCCAGGATGTTGGCAATATCTACCTTTGACACATCTTTCCCTCTTTCAGTACTCCAAATGACAAACCTTTTCCATTTTCATGCATAGTTCCTTCTTGTTGAAGGTCTGCGGGCCTCAAGGATAATGTCTTTAACCCTTTGGGATAAATCTGGGTTAGTTGCTCTTATGTAATGTTCCAGGAAGTCAGTTGCAGAGTTTTCAGGTTTGGATGCAGGATGTTGTAGTCGCTCTGAGTTAACATCAAAGGAATCAGGGGTAGTGACCACGTTTCCCCCCGAGACATGCTCCTCAGCAATGGATACCAATGTTGTCTTGGCCAATTTGGAGCTATCAGAATTATCCTTGGACGTTCCTCTTTGATTTTCAGTAGTACCTTGTGCATCAAAGGAAGGGGTGGAAATGCATATGCTGTCAGGCCTTTCCAACTGAAGGATAGAGAGTCCACCTTCCAAGCAAGTGGATGGTATGTCCTTGTGCAGAATTTCTTGAGCTGGTGATTGAGTGGGGATGCGAATAGGTCTATATGTGGCCTTCCCCATCTCTTTGTGATGGCCTTGAAGATGTTGGTGTAGCATCCATTCGTGAGCATCCGAGGTAGTTCTGCTTAACATGTCTGCTAGGATGTTTTCTTTTCCGGTACAAATATTGCCTGTAACTGAATGTTGTAGCTCAGAGCCATATTCCATAGGTCCAGAGCCATTCGGCATAGGGGTATGAATGAGTGCCTCCCTGTTTGTTGATGTACCACATGACTGTGGTGTTGTCTGTCCTTATCATCAATTGGCCTTCTTTGAGGAATGGTCTGAAATTCTGGATTGCTAGTTTTACTGCCAGCATTTCTTTTTGATTTATGTGCAGGTGCAGCTGATCTGGAGTCCATAAGCCTTGAATGCACTTGTCCAGCATGTGGGCCCCCAACCGAGGTCTGAGGCGTCCGTTGTGATGGTTTGGCTTGTTTGAATGTTGTGGAAGGACAAACCTGGGTTTGACTGGCATGCCTGAGCCCACCATAGGAACTCTTGTTTCAGGCATGGGATTAGTGGTATTTCAGTTTCCAAGCTGTGCCTGTGTTGAGACCATAAATTCTTTAGGTACCACTGTAGCTTTCTCATATGCAGTCTGGCATGGGGACCAGGATTATGCAGGATGCCATGAAGCCCAAGGCCTGCAGTACTTTCCTTGCTGTTAGTTTGTTCTGCTTTGTTAATGCCAAGAAGTAAAGAGGAAGTTGTTCTTGTTTTTCTGCAGTTAGGAATGCCATCTGTTTTACTGTGTCCAATTCTGCACCCAAGAATGTTCTTGTTTGGGATGGTATCAGTCTTGACTTTTTAAATTGACTGTGTATCCCAGGGCTTGTAGTAAGCAAATGACTCTTTGTAAGTCTTGTGTCAGCTTGCTTTTGTTGTCCGCTTGTATCAGGCAGTCGTCCAGGTATGGATAAATTTGGATTCCTGAAGCCTGCAATGAGCGATTACTGATGCCAGGCATTTCGTGAACACTCTGGGCAGTAGATAAGCCAAAGGGCAATGCTGAGAAATGATAATGCTCTGATCCTGCAAGAAATCTGAGGTATCTTCTGCAATTTGGTCGTATGGGGACGTGCAGGTATGCCTCCTTGAGATCTAGAGTTACCAGCCAAAACTCCTTGCCCAGCATGGGAAGAAGTTGCTGTAGGGTCAGCATTTTGAATTTTGGAACAATGATGAATGTGTTTAAAGCGGACAGGTCGAGAATAGGTCTCCAACTTTTCTCTTTTCTTGGTACTAGGAAGAGTCTGGAGTAAAATCCTTGCCCTGTTCTGTAGGTGGTACCCTTTCCACAGCTCTCATCTTTGTTAGTTGAGCTATTTGTTTTAGAGCTTCTGTCTTTTGATTTGGTGGTAGGTTTGGCATTCCTCTTTTTACTGGTAAGGTGTGGAAATGAAACCTGTAGCCTTGGTCTATAGTTTGCAAAATCCACTTGTCTCTTGTGATATAGTGCCAGATTTTTGAAAATAAGGCTAACTTTCCGCCTAAGGGTGCTGATATTTGTTCCCTGGTAGGCGGTGTGAGAGCCAAGTCACTGTGATTGTCCTGTTGCAGTGGTAGTGGTTGTATCTGTGACTCGTTGGTTATTGCCTTGCCACTGGCATCCCCTGTAGGCACCTCCTCTGGATTGATTTCTGCCTCTGGAACGTCTATTCCTGCCTCTCTGAGTTTTAGAGGAGTCTGGAAAGGACCAATTTTTGGAAGGCCAGTTCCTGCTAAACCTTGGGGGCTGAACCTGTAGGAAATCTTTAACTGTTTGTACAGATTTTGCCTTCTCTTCCATTTTCTTCATTACTTGTTGGGCAGGAGAACCAAATAGACTGACCTTATCCATAGGAGCATCTAATAGCTTTGCTTTAACATGATCCGGCAAGACCTGTTCTTTCAACCATGCATGCCTTCTTATAACTG
Organism: Protopterus annectens; assembly: GCF_019279795.1. Classification (NCBI taxonomy): domain Eukaryota; kingdom Metazoa; phylum Chordata; order Ceratodontiformes; family Protopteridae; genus Protopterus; species Protopterus annectens. The sequence goes on from NC_056728.1 coordinate 583,298,476, forward strand.
TGCCAGTCATGGCTGATCTAAATGAAGCCTCCAGTGCATCATAGCCACATTTTAAAGAATGGTTACTAACCTGCTGAATGTTATTCACCATTTCTAGAACATATTTCTTATCTAAGGAATCATCAGAGGACAGTTTCTTAGTTAACTGATCAAGCATAAGCTCTTGGTATTGGATCATATGAAACTGACAGTTCAAAGCTCTAGCTGAGAGAGTAGCAGAGGTGTATACTTTTTTTACCCCATCTCTCTAAGGACCTGGATTCCCTTTCAGAAGGGAGAGGGTTTCGCTGAGGTCGAAGCTACTGCCTTAGGCCCCTGGGAGATAGTCTCAGGATCTGCAAAAGGAGCCTTGTATAAGTGGTGATGAGTGTCCGGTACCCTGTAAAACCTATCGGGCTTGGCATGGGCTGGAGGTAAAGTATCAGGAGCAGTGCAAACATCATTAAATGCATCATCCACAACAGGAAGAACTGGAGGTATAGCTAAGGGCCTATGTTGCGGTAAGTGTAAAAATGTCCTAAGCCTTTTTCTTGAATCTGAGAAATCTTGTCCCTGCCATTGGAATTGCTCTCTCATGGCATGTAAGGTTTCCCCAAAGGAAAATTCCTCTGGTGGAGAGGCAGAAGGAATAGATTCTTCAGCATCGGAATCTTCATAAGTAGAAAAAGGAGCCTCTGGATGGTCTGTATTGTCTGTATCATCAGAAGAGTCATCTAAGGACACTGGCTCAGGGGGCTCTGCTCTAGGTCTCTTTTCTGGAGGTTGAGAGGCCCTCTCTGGGTGAGATTGGGATCCCCTTATTAAAGAGATGAGATCCTCTGCCAGAGTAAGCATTTGGGAACTGGAACTGGGCCTGTGAGAGGGGGGCTTAACAGGCACAGACTTAGCAGTTTTGGCTGCTTTAGCCCTGGCAAAGGCCTTTATAGACATGGCTGCAGGAGGCCTAGCAGCGCCACGTGCTGGGGTAGAGACATCCAAAGGGATGGTGTCCGATAATTCTGGAGAAACCACATTAGTAGGCAAAACTTCAGAGGCCGATTCAACTAGGGTAGAAGGGGCCTCGGTAGTAGTCATGGATTCGGCTGTAGATTGACCCGTTTGCTCGGTTTTGGCCGAAACCGAGACACTCGTTTGCTTAACCGTGGTTTCGGCGAAACCGCGGACCGCGAGTGTCGGTCCTTTTCTTTGCGTTTTAACAATTTGAGAAGTCGGAGGATCCGGCGGCATAATGTCTGTAAAATCTGAGCCGAAAAACTGTTCAGCAAACTCCGACCGGCCTAAGCGTTGTCGGTTGAAGAAGCACAGGCTAAACAAGCTGCTACGTCGTGGTCTGGGCCTAAACAAGGTAAGCAGTAAGAGTGGAAATCTTTATGAGGTATTTGTTTCCCACAAGTTAAACAGTTATTCACTTTTCTGACATCGGCTGAGGCAAGAAAGAGTCCCCAACGGGTACTTAGCTTTTAGAAGTCTTGAGTAGTATTCGGTAGTAGTAATCTCTGGATCTGACCGACCGGCACTTGCGAACAGCTTCTGCTTGGCACGCGGCAAGAAAGACTGAGGAAAATGGCGTCGGCTGATGCCTTTATACCCGAAGACCAGCAGAGATGACATCGGGTGAAGTGCGACACCAGCTGAGGCCAGACCCAGACTTTGGAATCCGGCCGACCGAAGGGCTGCCTGACGACAGGACAACCCATTTGTAAGGACTGCAGATGCATCCTTGAAGGACATCAGCAAATCTGTAACTGAACTTTTTTAAATCTCAGAAAAGTGGGAAAAAACAAATTATAAGCAAAGCAAAATTCAATATTCCCACACAGCAGAACATGTATGTGATAATGTCATATTATTCCAGGTAGGTGGCTAGAAGCAAAGGTACTAAGGCGCATATTCTGCAAAACACAGAGAGTACATATTTGCACTTGGGAGATATTTTCACCGGTGAGTATTGTACTTGCAGAGTAGCACCCACAAAGCTAAATGACTACACTACAGCAAATGAAAATCAGAACGATTTGTAGAAATTATCAGAAACGGGAAAAAAAAGGGGATTTTGCACTTCATCCAAAAAAACCTGCATGCAGCTGTACAGTAAAATCTGTAGCAGTGTAATAGTTTGGCTTGTCATAATGTCCATAATAAACTACATAAAATGACCACAACCTATTCACGATTTCTTTGCACAGATCAGCTACTGAGAGCAGTGCGATGGAGGGTAGCTGGGTGTGAGAGGTAAGGCCACAGTCGCACTTCCTACCTATGTGACATACGGTGGATGTTGCTACATTTCCTGCTACTTGTTAAATTCACGGATACTGATTCAATGTGTATATACCTTTTTTCTAAATGAACAGTTTCTTCTGCAGAATAAAACACTCTAAAAGCTGTTAATCTCCTCACTATAAATTTCTACCCCACCCACCCTATTACTGTGGCATTGAGCTTTACCCCATTCTCATTCTCTGCCCCATTAGTGTGATACTGGGATAGGTTTGTTTCCCCTCCTTTCCAATTACTCTTATGAGGTATACCTCTGCTGTCCTCCCTTCCATTTCACTGTGCTAGACATAGATTCATATTTTCACCCACTTCCATTACTGTGACAGTTGTTTTCCCATCATTCTCCCTGTCTCAGATTACACTGAGCTTTTTTTTTTTTTGTTGTCTACCCAATTCCATTACTCCCTATGCAGATTCTAAAAACAGTGATCCTACACCAAAGCACAAATAATTAACAAAATAGGCCAGGCATAAAGCAAAGCAAAATTAATGCTTCCACACAGCAAAACTTGCATGTGATACTGAAATTATTCTGAGCAGATGGCTAGAAGCACAGGCGCTAAGGTGTTGTTCTTACCTTTCATAGGTAGGTACTAGGATATTGGCCCTAGACCCTATATGAGCCTAGGCCAAAAAGGTACCCTGGCATTTGCCACCCAAGAAAATTATTTACCTGTGCCCCTGTCGAGCACAGCCACAGAAGTGATCCCCGGGGTGAATTTCCTATTGCCTATCCAATCATCAAGATTTTTCTTGAAGAGTGCTAATCAGGAGCTTTGTTTGATATAGATAGGTAGTTTGTTCCAGAGAATGGGAAGTCTCTAGGACAGGAATCTAACCCTCCAGCATGTTCTGTTTATTGTGGTGACAAGGTTTAGGTCCCTAGAGTATGTAGCTTGGAGGGATTGGGATTTTTTTAAGTGCAGCATGTCCAACAGCTCTGGGTTTGACATAGCTTTGCATGTTAGGCAGAGAGCGCCTCTGAGTAGGCGATATGCAACGGAGTAAAGCTGGTGTTTTTTGAGATGGTCTGTGTAGGGCATCTGTTTGAGGCCAGTAATCCTCTTTGTGAGGTATTTCTGCAGCCTTTCCAGTTGCTGTAGATGTCTTTTGAGGTACATACCAAAAGGGGCGTTGCACTCTATAATGGGTCTAATGAGTGACGAGTAGAGGGGAACAATGACCTCTTTTTTCCTGGATGAGAAACCTTTTGTGATGAGGTGTGCCACAAAGAAGGATTTCCTGACTGCTGTGGCAATGTGATTATCAAAGGAGAGGCTGCTGTCCACCTGTGTCTCAAGGTCTCTTATCACACTTTCGGTGTTAAGAAGACCATCGCCTATGTGGTAGTTCATGGGTACACAAATTTTACCAAAAGGGATGACAGCGCACTTTTTGGCATTGAGCTTGAGGCCATGGCATTGACACCAGGCACCTGTCTCAGTGAGGCCGTTTTGTAGGATGTCCACATTGTTAGGAGTTTCGATTATGGCTCCTAGTTTGCAGTCATCTGAGAACTTCTTTAGCCAAAGATCTTCTGTGTTAGCCTGTTCTTCAGAGAAGTGGATCCCAAACAGGTGAGGACCCAGGACTGAACTTTGTGGTACTCCACTTGTCACTGGTCTGAAGTCGGATTTGGAGTTTGCTACTTTCACAGTGTGGGTTCTGTCAGTGAGCCAGTTGGCAACCCATCTTGTGACATAGGGATTTATACCTAGTTTAGTGAGTTTATCTATAATTCCAGAGTGGGGGATGGTGTCTAAAGCCTTGGCGAGATCTACATAGGGTGTGCGAACCACCTTACCCTCATCTACGGCTTTGGTGAGTGCTTCAAAGAAGTCTATCAGGTTTAGACGACTTTCCTTTGCTGTTTTCTTGGCGTGCAAACCCTTCTAAATATGGCACTTTCACACACAGTTCGCAAGCGCACTACAGGACCATGGCACAGACACACAACCTTCTTCCTAATCTAAACAGTAAATATGGGAATATATTGACACTTTCACTATCATAGGACAGACTTCCACTGTACGGGAAGCATGTCCTGTGATAGTGAAAGTGCCTTACATTTGATTTTTCATATTAAAAAAACTTTTTTGCCACTGTTATTTTTTTTCCTGCATACCCCTAACCGAACAAGCATGCACCCTGGGGGTAACGTGTACCCTGGTTTGGGAATAGCTGATGCAGAGAAAAGAAGGGTGGATAGCAATTGGATTTTGGATTGCCTTTTTTGGCTATTTCTCAAGAAGTTTTTGTACTGACTTATGAGTGACTGCCTGAAAATAAAATGCTGGTGCTAATAGGCCGGTGTGAGACATGGAGATAGCAGATGGCAGACATAGTGTGGCCAGCTTGGATTGCTTGGTGGGAGACCTAGTCTGAGATAGATGTCAAGAGTGGCAAAATGGGAATACACCTGAAATATGTATACTTTATATTCCTTAAGCATGGAAAGGTCCTTATTTCTGATGTGTGGGGAATATGCGAACCATCTCATTTTCGAACTTCCAAAGTTGTTTTGGTTGAAATGCATTTACAGTCTGCCTCTTCTTGGGGAAGTTCGACTCTGCCCCTTGGTGGCAAGACTGCCTTGCTGCCTATGTTTTAAGAAGGCTGTTTATGCGACTTTAGTGGTGATGTTTTCTTTATCTCATTGATTCCTAAGTGGCTTTAGTTCTCTAGTTATCGAACAGTACTGTTTGCCACCCCCCACGAGTCTTCTTAGTTTGAGCTGGAAAACTCTTGTATATTATTGTGATTATTACTTAGTCAAAGAATACTGGAAACAGATTAGGGATGTTTGTTGATGTACTGGGACTTCAGTCTGTTTTACTTTACTTGCAGCCTAACTGGTATTCCTTTGTTTCTGAGTATGAACTGGCGAATACAGCTTTATGGTTTCTTAAAGAAAAGAAATGCACAGCTCTATTTTTATATTATCTAACCAAAACTTTCTTACTTTTAAGTTATGAAAGGAGACTAACGGAGATGACAGTGACTTAAAAGGTGATTTATATAGGTAATGTGATGCAGGTATGCATGACGTTTAGACTTGACTCTCCTGTGCACAGTAAAGATCAACCAAATCATACTCATGCTTGAACTTAAGAGATTTAAAAAGCACTTATAAGCAGACTATGTGTGGCTTCAGTTCAGAGGCCTGGCTACAAGCTGACAATACTTGCCAGAATAGAAACAGCGTGGTTACACCCTACCTGAGCAGCTAGGAAATAAGTAAAAGTGACTATAGAATTCCTACTAAGGGTACATGAAGCAGGAAAGAAAGTTAAGATTTTCTGTGACAAAATGTAAGTGAGGCATCAGTATCACACATTGAGCTTTCCAAGACTCCAATGTTCTATAAAACCTTAATTGTAACATCACAGATAAACCCCCTACCATCCAATAATCCCCCTACAGGGCATATGGACTAATCAACAATATCACAAAAAGGGCTTTTCTTACAAACTTGAAAAGATTAGATAGTAAAAAGCCAGTAGCACTTCTCAAGTTATAGGGCGGCACAGTGGCACAGAGGATAGTGCTGTCAGCTTGCAGCAAGAGGTTCCCCGGTTTGATCCTTGGCTGGAGTGCCTTCTGTGTGCAGTCTGCATGCCCTCACTGTGCTTCTATGAGTTTCCTCCGACTGCTTCAGTTTCCTACCACATTCCAAATGCAGCAGGTGGACTGGACACACTAAACTGGCAACAGGTATGAGTGTGTGTGTGAGTGTGCTGTGGAAGAACTACTGCAGCAGGACTAGCCACCCAGCAGTGTAAACCTTGCCTCTAGATGATTGTCATTGTTGAAATGACACCCCGACCTCACGTGCAAAAATTGGATAAAGGAGTTGTGGATGTATGGATGGACTTCTAAAGCCATACAGATCACTTGTACGGTCAGAATTCCTGTGTCTGAAAAACAAAGAAATTGTTGCGTTTTTCCTGGTTTCTCATTCTAGAATAAGGCTACACATCTTCTTCAAAGAATTTCTTTTTCATCACTATAAGATCATCTTTTTTTTCTCCTAAAACTGATGTGGAAAAAAAGTGGATCTCCCCATAACAGAGGTAAGTATAATCAAAAAAAGTCTTCAAAGAGCAAAAAATGAACTAATTCCAACCAGATGCTTTGGTGAGCAGAGGCCAAGGTAGCTTCCAATACAGGGTTAAATGCAACCACTTCTAAAACAGTATCTAATGTCAAACTGAAATGGTCAAGTAAAATGTTCAGGCAGCAAGATCTTTAAGGGTAACCTTAGAAAAACTCAATTAATGTATAATACAAGACCAATACTGTTCAACAGATCTACAGAGGTCACAGAGGTGAAAAAACCTCCAATACGTACCCATAAGGCACACAAAAATGTCCTCCCCTCATTTCCAGTACACGGAGGGATGACTCAAAGCTGCCACAGGTTGCTAGGTTTCCAGTCACATGGATTGTGATTAAAGCAGTAATCTAGACTGCTTGAAGGTTAACATCGTCAATAAATTACAGAAGGTACAAAGGTAGCTGGGCTGGAGTAGACATTATCTATAACTCCTTCTGCACCAACTCAAACTACAAGGATACCACTGTATGTATTTACAAATACACACACAAGCACACGCACGCACACTTACATGCAGACTCACACGCACAACCCTTATACAAAGCATTATCTGTTATCTATAAACATCAAGTGAGAAAAACAATGGCAAGCTTAAAAATCAGTTTAATGAAATAAATGGATAATGATCTGAAACACTGGTCTTTGTTTAATTCCCTAAACACATTGTTTAATTCACTAAACACTGCTCCTTCATCGTTACTGCAGTGATTGAAATGCCTACTTGAAGTGAAGTACATGTCAACTTTGTAGTCTTGGAAAGTAGGTTCCTTATCGCTGGGCACAAAAGACCAGGACTGACCTATTCCATGGAAGCGTAAAAGCCACCTGCAATGCTCTACAGACTGCCGCAAACAGCAGCATATGGCCCATAGTACGTTGTGCTCAATCCTCCAGCTGTACTGGTCCACAGTTACTGGGCTGTATCCTGGCACAAATGGGTTGCTCTATGTAGGTGCTACAAAGGACATTAAGACAGATGCTAGAAACTCTTCAAAGGAGAGCCGCATGAGGGAAACTTGGCAAGCAAAAGTGAAAAAAAAATATTAAATTAGATTTTCCACTGTTAAAAGGGCACAACTAGGAATAATCAGGGTGAACTGGCTCAAAATCAGTGGGAATCAGGGTAACAGTTATTGCTAAACCAGGACAGAGATCTTAAAGAGCACATACAGTAACATTCTTTGACTGTCAGATGCCCACCTGTATGGCTAACACTAGAATGCTCTGTATCATAAGGGTCTACATTTCATTGCAAAACTGTTGTACAATGCAGGGCTATGGCATCACCAAGGACTGTAAATCATCTTGGTGGGATGAAGGCATACAGTATCAAGATGGTGCATGGCTGACTGTGGGAGAAGCCATGGTCTTAAGTGATGGGCTAAAGAGCATTTGTCTGTCTGTAAGTGTTTATACTAGCCAAGGGTGATCACAAAGAAAACAGCAGAGAAACCCAGATTCCCCTTAGGCTCTGCTCCCATAAGAGCATTTAATGCAGTATACACTGCTAGAAAGTACAGCCTAATGATACCAATAGGAAATTTGCAAAAAAGCCATAACTGGTATTGCTGATGAGATAAAATCAAGAAAAATGAATGAAACAGAGATGATGACACACCAATGCACATAACAGAGGCAAAAAAAATGACCTGATCTTATGGTTCTGATGGAAAAGCAATGGACTGATACTATGAAAGTGAGAGAACTGTGGAATATGGAGAACCAAGTCTAGGAAATAAACATCTGAGGAACAACAGGAAGGATAAAAGAACAAAAAAAAAAATAACAATAAAATAAAACGGTATGCAAAGGAAATTATCACAGAAAAAGAAATTAGTTAAGAAGCCTAGTGCTGCACATCACACGAGTCTAGACGGAGCACACATCTCATCATATCCACAACCATTCCTCTTGATGGGAGAAAACATAAATGAAAGGTAGATCATACATTTATGGCACAGGAGAAAGAATCATCATAACTGATGAAAGACTAACAAGCCAGATTTCAATCAGAGCACCTTTAATGCAACCAAATCTTAAACTAAGGCATTTTCTATTCTTTGTAAAGGAGACACTTCAAACAAGCATATAGGGTTGAGGGTTGACATAACGGTTAAGGTGTAACGGTTAAGGTGTTTACATTACTGAAACAAGGCAAAGGATTTGATTCTAACCTTTGGTCACTGCCTGCCTATTGGCTAGGCATGCCATAGTCTGTGGATTGATTGCCTATTATTTATTTACAAAGTTATAAGTGCCCCTGTGACGACAGGAGGCACTGCCAGCCATGCCAGTTGAAGTAGGGCAGTGGATGTGCAACATATGCCAGAATAAGCTAGCTGGAGTTTTGTGGGGAGTTATTTGTCATTTGTGTATCAAACTAATTTGAATGGATGCTTGTGTTTGAGAATATATTTGCAGAGTTGCTTGTGTTGAAATGTGTCGGCAGTGTGCCCTGTTGGAAGGAGAAGAAATGTACATGTATTATTGTATCTGAATTGAGTGTATAGGTTTTGATAGGGGATATTGGAGGAAAGGAGGTTGGTCATGATCTGAATGCAGCAAACTTTGCGAAATAGTTGAAATTAAATTAGATTATTAAGAAGCTTTCTTTATTGTCTCTAGCAGGAAGCTAATTGCTACTCTGGAAGGGTAGAGGGTTGAAATTGTTTTGTGACTTCCATCGGCTGCAGCGGATCTGGACAAGGCTCTATCTGTGTGTATGGTATCACACGAGTGCTAAGGTCCTGACAGTTTCTAGTGATTTTTAGTGATGGGGAATAGTGTGGGAAACAGTCAGATGACCAGATGTGTGATGTCATTGTGTAAGCCAGAAATTATAGATATTAGTAGGAGATTGCTCTCAGTATTCCTCATTCTGTCTTGGATCTGACAACAAGGACCACCCCCCCCACACACACATCATCTTGCCTTGCTCTATTCAGTACGGTGAAACAGTAATTCTTTAGATCAGTCAGGAAAATACAGTGAGACTAATTAAGTATTATATTTGTGTGAATCCATTCATCTGTGCTATTTTAATATTTCCTGTGACTCAAACTCTATTGTTTACTGTAAACTGATATTTAGTATTTTCATGTTCTTTTACGATTTATTACTAAATACATTTAAACTTCTCATTGTAGCTGGTCCTTTCAGAAAAAAATATTGAAGCTTTGAGAGTATTTGCATATATTTATTTGGTGATAACTCTGGCTACTCTTAAGCTGGGCTGTTTGGTCAACATTACCATTTGTATTAACAATGACTTAATTCAGTATAATAGGGTACCATAGTAAAAGCTTTACGTACCTGGGTTTGTAGTGCATGGTAGCAGTGATAACAACCTTATAGTCTGGGCAGAAGGGGTCATAGCTAGTAAACCTATGCCAGCCTTTCCCAGGTGTGTGTGTGTGTGTGTGTGTGTGTGTGTGTGTGTGTGTGTGTGTGTGTGTGTGTGTGTGTGTGTTTGTTTGTGCAAATCAAATCCCAAAGTGTGTGCGTCAGCTACTTGGAGAAGGGACACAAAGCACTGGTTTCACAGAGACACTGGTGGAGGCCTTGGCTTAGGCACTCAGTTGAGGGCTTAACTCTGAAGCTATGCCAGTGGGGTGTCTTATTGGGGAATGAGGGAGACGAGAAATTCAGACCCTGGGCTGACTGTGTTCCCTGTGTGCTCTTAAGGTAAATTGTGCTTGAGAGAGTGTATCCATTTGTATTCTAAGTGAACGTCCCTCTCCAGTGTTAGTGATGAGGATTCAGGCTCCTTGATTACTGGTCCAGACTGGGGATGTCACAGTCTTCAACCAACAATAAAACATAAGTGAAAAGTATCAAGTACTGGTAAGGAGAACTAATAAAGTATAACCTTATAATAGCAACCTAATAAGCTCCACCACTACCATACAATCACAAAACACAAGGGTTCAGAATACACTACATACAGTAAAAAAGCAACAGTCTGACTTCCTAGCAGTAGAAGGAAAAGGGAAGAGGAGAAGAGCCTTTGCTGTGGAACTGAATTTTCTGTTTTCACATGTGATTACTGAGGATACCTACACATAACTGCACAGTATTTCACTGTACAGATCAATGCTGCATGCTTTCCTAACATGAAGAGTATTAGGTAATGTAGGGATTCTAATCCTAAACATCTGCAAGAGGTTACAAAATGCCAAGTAACTACTGGGCATACAGCTTATCATGCAAAGAGAATGTGTGACTAGATGTCCAAGTGACAGCTCACAGTCTGGACACGTGTTCCTGAAGAAGGTCTATCCATGCTTTAGTTTATCTGCACTGGCATCATCAAACAGAGGACGTGTGCTGCTCTTTGATAAAATGCAAGTGCCAGACTAACAATGTGGGACATCTAGCTGGTCTTTGATGGAAAATCCCTTAAGAACTAACCCATCTGATATGTTAGCTGAAGCTTGAGTATATAGCAGGATACCTCCACAAGTGGATAACAGACACACCTTTACAGTATTCCCTTAATATTACACAAATTTGTGAATCTGGTCTGCTTAAATTAACATGACCTCCTGTTGCTTGGACTTCTTTAAGAATGTCTAAAACATCTTGTCAGAATATCTGAGTACGTATAGTCAGTCTAATATCTTCCAGGTAGTGACTGAGTTTATTCAGATTTGGATGCAGCAGTAGCTCTCCTTCTGACTTGACAAGCATGCACTGCAATGACTCCTCAGTCACAATCTGAACCAGCTGGGTCAATTAGTCACACACTGGACAGTCTAGAGTTATCAGTACCAATTTCACATGACTGAGAATGCATCGGTTGGTACTGCCCATTTATAGGTGCCCACAAGTAGAAGACAACTATTTGGTAATTGATTTGGGCTGCAAGCAACAAACTTGGAGGATCTAATTTCCTTATAATGTCCAGGAAGTTTGTTTGGGCCAACAGGCTCTGCGTATGGCATATTCCAAAAAATGTTGCTTATATGGTATGTAAGGGTAAGCGAAGTTCCCTGGTTCACTGGCCAAATTTCCTCTAGTCAGTATGAATGTCATGTCATATCTCCCTGCAAGGATACCACTGGCCAAATAGCACTAAACCAGTCAAAAGAGAGAAACAGAGACAGACGGAGGGAGAGAGAGACAGCGAGAGAGAGAGTGAGAGACAGACAGAGAGAGAGAGAGAAAAACAGAGAGACAGAGAGAAACAGAGAGAGAGAGAGAGACACACACACACACACACACATGGAGGGAGACAGAGACAGCACGAAACAGAGAGCAAGACACATGAACACAGAGTGAGAGAGACAGAGATCAAGAGAGAGCTAGACACACATGGAGGGAGAGAGAGCGCAAGACACAGAGAGACAGAGCAAGAGAGAAAGACGACTGAGAGAGAGAGAGAGAGAGAGAGAGAGAGAGAGTGAGACAGACACACAGTGAGAAAAATGGACACAAAGAAAGACACAGATATGGAGACAGAGACTGATGGAGACATGGAGAGAGAGAGAGAGAGAGAGACACAGATGGAAAGAGAGACAGAGACACATGCAGAGATGGAGAGAGAGAGAGAGAGAGACACACAGCAATAGCGAAAGACAGACAGAATAATATGTAAAATGACTGTAGCTGTAAGCCGAGATTGCCTACACAGGTATATGAACTGTTAAGCTTCCTGTCACAATTTGGAGTGTCACTGACTTCAGTACGGACAGAAAAGGTAGTATGGCACACTAGAAGGCCATCGCCTCCTTTGTGCTAATGTACTTCATCTTCTCTCACCTGGAACTCAGGCAGTGAATCAAAAGCAGCTGAAATTGTGCTGTGAAAGCATAAACTTTATGAATTAGTTTCAAGTCTACAATCTCTATCCATTGGGATAAAAAGGGAACTCCCAAGCTCCTGGAGTTTTGATGATGACACCAGCATACTTACTGTTCATTGCAGGAATCAGAACTTGGTCTATGGGATGCTTATAATGGTTCCAAAGGTTCTTCATCTTAGGTAGCATGACATCTGAGATCATAAGGGCAGAAAAGAGATGACTCACAGCCCTGAAGCAAGTTCCTACCTCAGGGTGGGTCTTTTTACAGATGGACAAAAAGATGTACATTTTGGTGAGACAAGGATACTTTGCAGCTTTTGGTATCTAAGCTGTCCCCTAAACACTTTTTTTCCTGCTGAACAGGGTTTAGACTGCGTTATTTTGCCTTCAGTAAGATTTCTAGACCCTAGAATAACTGCACGTTTATATTCAAAGTTTTTTACAGATCTGTGAAAGGGGTCTACATTAAACACTCATCTAGTTTTTCTTAGTCTTAAGAGACCAAACACTGGAGCCGTTCATTTGGTGAAATATCTGAGCAGAAGAAACCCAAAAGGACAAGAATAAAAATAAAAATTGAAAGTGGGAGGTTATCAACTCAGAACTGAGGAACTGGCTGTGAAGCTTATGAACAGGGACAAGCAAGAAGACATCCATCACATACAGGTTGATGATGGAGACATTCATAATTAACAGTGGACACACAGCTATCAAAGTTAGCATCCTAAATTTCTTTCCGCACACAGATTTGTTCAGATATAAAAAATGTCACGGGTGGGTTTCGAATGATCCTCCTTTTGGATCAAGAAACAGTCTCCATTAATACCCTTTTCTTCCCCTTACAATATGCATGAGTAGTGGGAGCAAGACTTCTTGAATAGCTTTGCAATCTAAGAATTTCTAAAAGGAAGCAATTCATGCCTAAGTCTCTGTTTCAGGACTCCCGCTTCCTCTGAAAGTGTCTATGTTGCCTCTATTGCCAGTCTTCGAAAAAAGGTCAAGTGATGAATGGGTAAACAAAAGAATACTGAGGGACTGTAGGGTGAAACAACCACCTGACAAGTTGCACTGTTTTCTCTAACTCATCCAAAGCAAAGCAGTTTTAGCTAGGGTGCACTGATGAACTAGCCTTTTACATATTCCAGAAAAGGTAGAACACAAAACTAGGTATACCTTTTTAGCATAAGCCTTGTAGCAAATGCCACGGAACAAGCATCTGCAGTACAATAAAGTACAATTTTGTAAGTAACTTACCATAACTGCAAATGCTGATGTCTGGTCATAACATATAGGGATCTCTGCCAATGCATGACTGCAATGTCCAGCCTGTCTTTCAGACATGAGTACCCCTCCTCAACTGCTGGTCAACACTGCTTTATCTTGTATATTTTTACATACCTGGTGTATCTGTGGCACACTCATGCCATTTTTGGTTCTTTCTTGACCCTAAGCAGGGCAGAACCTTGCCTATGTCAGGGTCTGCCAGTCACAGCCATGCTTCTGTCAGGGTCTACTAGCTTGGCTTACCACAAGAATGCATCCTATAGCATAGAATATATCATTTCTCCTTAGGAAACCTAAACAAGGAAAGAAGGGGAGTGAGGTATGAAAGTGAAAGTGGGAGGGTATATGGGGATCCATCATGACTCCTCATGACGTCACTACATTAGAAGGAAAGACATATATAAACTGGACTACAGTAGTGACTAAAACTGAACATTTACAATTACAGCAAATTGCCCATACAACTGTACTACGATCTTCATAGGTCAGTGTTGCAGTTGTATCTTATAAGATGTATAGAGCTTTTCAAATCAAAGAGGGTGGCTTGTTAAGTGCCTGGATTAGGACTAAAAATGCCCTTCAGTATACTGCAGGAAAATCCAGCCCTACCCTTAGACATTACATCAAGTTTGCAATGTTTAGAGAGGGTATGAACGCAGGACCAGGTGGCTACTTCTGTGAAGTCCTGGATATTAACCCCTTTCAAGAAGACTGTGGTAGCTGAAAGGCCTACTATTGACTGTTGTCTGATCTTTTCATGCAAGGCCCTGACATAGGCTTTACAGCAAATATGTTAATACCACAGGTTATTTTGACACCAGGAACCCTTGCTTGACTTGCTAAGAAATGCGTTTCTAAGCCCTACCTCTATGTTCTATGCATATCTAGAAAGGACAGGGTCTTTCCTCCCTTACTCCAGGGATTAGGGAAGAAAACTGGAATAGCTTAGTTCAAAGCAACTTCCATAAAGATGGAAAGGCTCCTTGCAGAGGAGGGTTTGTAGTTCAGTAAACCTCATAGCAGAAGTGACAACAATTATGAACACTGTTTACTAGGCAAGGGATTTCACATGAGGAGAAGTATCCAGATCAAAAACGTGGTAAAGCCAATTTTTCCAACATAAAATGGGTTACAAGCTGGGGACACACTCCTCTTAAGAGGCCTCAAATGGAGTATGCTCTTCAGCAGCTGCTTTAATGAAGGTCTAGCTGCTCGAGGGAAAGGGGTCAACAGGCATGCAATAATAACCAAAAGTTGTACCTTTATAGATGCATAGGCTAAACTTGAAGAGAACAGCTTAGAAATGCATTATAGAACCAAAAGCATGATTGCTAGCTGTGGGTGCCGATTCCTCCTTTGGCACCATTTTTTTTCAATTAGCTAGGCATGATTTCCTTATATTCGGCCTTCTAGAGTCCCTCATGAATTTTTAGCATGTCATTAGAAAAAAAAGGTGGCAAAAGGTTAACAGTCATATATTCCAAATTGCTAGTATGAACGTGGACAGTTTGTGGTGTATAAGGAACCTACACTACATCAGAAGATTCACATGCTGAAATAGCAGTAAAGATTTTTTCCCTTACCCTCTGAATTAACTGGGAGGACCAGGATGACCTGGCCAGAATGGAGCAGTCAGGATCACTTCTGGCTTCTTCTAAATCCAAAAATACTTCTGTGGGATCCTCAAAATATACTTGGATGTTTAATTAACAGTTCTAAGTGTGCCATCACAGATCCACTCTTCAAACTGTTTGGGTGTAGCTACAGGTTTTAGTCCTGAAGTTTTTCACACCATAATGGCAATGCCACTTCAGAAAAGTGGTCCTACCACTGATCATAGGAATTACACACTGAACAACCTGAAGAGTCGCATCTATAAAGCTATGGATTCTATAATAACTGACCTCATAAATGATGATATCAAAAATCTTATTAAGCTTGAGCCTCAGCAGTCTGGCTGTGTCAAGGAGAGATCCTGCGACTGAATCTGGTCAGCTTCTTTGAGAGGGTTACACAGGCTATCAACAGTAGTTATGCTGTTCATACAGCTCACTTACCAATGCATTTAACATTATTACCATGAAGGCAAAGTAAAGAAATTAAAAACTTTAAAAGTGGATCCCTAATGTGATAAGGTGGACTACAAACTAGCTAAAAGACAGAACCCACATGGTGCCAGTGACAGGCATTTCATCATAAATTATGAAGGCAACCAGTGGTGTCCCAGGGGCTGAGTGCTGGGATCCGTGTTTTTCAGCACTTACTTTTCTGACCTCAGACTGGGAAACAGGACCTCTGGATAACTATGCCTGCAGATGACTGAAAACTGGGAGTTATTGTCAAGTCCTCCTCCTATGATACCCAAACTTTTCAGCAAGAACTCAACACTCGTAAATACATGGTGGACTGAAAATAGGCTTAAATATATTCACATTTGATAGACAACCCTCCCCCTCAGCATACAGTATACTCCTCTTCTACAAAATGGAATCATAGTTAGGGACCTCGGAACTTGGATTGATAATTCCCTCTCTTTCAATCATCATGTGACAACAGTAATCAGAAAGTCCTACTTAGAGTAGCTGATAGCAAGGGAATATCATACAGATCTAAAGCGGTCATTATTCCTTTACATATAGCATCTGTTGGGCCAGTTATTGAGTACACCTCCTCTTGGGTGTACCTCACTAGACATACCAAACAAACAGAAAGACGTCAAAGGTTCCCAGTTAAGAAGACCACAAGCTTAAAAACCCATAGCTACCGAGAAGAGGCTAGAAGCACTCTTCTTCTGTTCAGCATCCTATATACTCTTGAGGGGAGATGTGTGCTTTGCCTTCCATGTCATTACAGACTACCTATGATCTACTGTATCATCACATATCTAATAGCTCCATAAATACAGGAACCAAAGACCCAAGTCTTCACCAGCTGATAAATAAAATAGAGTGGAGAAGCAGATTCATCCCATAACGTTATCCCCACTGCTGGAAAAGACTGCCCCTGCACGCTACACAGTATAGCATACTGCTATCCTCCAAATGGAACCTGTATGATTGGATAGGTACACGCAAGTTTACTCCCTAGACTGACTGTCTTAACTCTAATGGAGAAAGGGGGGTATGGCCTAAGGGCAGGCACCAACAAGGAGTATATAATCATGACAATTACTCTGAAATTTCTATGAATCCTATGAATGTTTGAACTACTCCATGGAGTAAGGGTATCTGAGAAGAAAAAGCATATACAAAAAGACCCTTCCAATCTAGAAAGAAACCACCTGCTGACCAAGCTTATCAGTTTGGAACAGAATTTTGTCAGTTTCTTGTTGCTTTTGGGAAAGTTTTTCCCCTTGGTTCACCCAATCTGTTCATGAGATTTAAAAATCTGTCTCAGTCAAGCATCCACTATTAAGGATCTGCTGAGGTCCTGCTCAAGTGATCTCCAGGGTTGCTGGATGCCAAGTAACCCAGAATCCACAGGAACTCAGGCTGTCACCTCTGATTTCCTTGAATGCTCAGAAGAAGGCAAAAAGTGAGTACTTACTCCTGGAGTGATAGACTGTAGTTGAGTTGGTAAATAAGAGGGCACTCGGGAAGATCACCTTTCTGGCTGAGCACAAGATTGACTCCTGTTCCTTCAGGGAGAAGCCTAGTATCTTGAGGCAGCCTAGGGTGTCCTGCAGTGCCCTATGCATTTCTTCATAAACCTGTGCTTTAATCAGGCAGTTGTCATGTAAGGGTAAATGTGGATGCTACGACTGGAGCCAGACAGTCTGTAAAATCTCTGGGTGCAGTAGCCAAACCAAAGGGCAAGGAGGTAAATTGGCAACGGTGACCCTTCCCACAACCATAAACTTCAAGTATTGTCTGTGTTCTTTAAAAACAGGGATATGGAGCTAGGCTTCCTTAAGCTCTGATGTCACCAGTAAATCCTGAGGGCCCAGGAAGTAGTAAGAGGGTCTGTAGAATTAACATTTTGAATCTTGGAAACAGTTACAAAACTGTTCAGCCTTAACAAGTCCAAAGCAGGTCTCTGTCATCCATCTTTTCTTGGAATCAAGAACAGCCTAGAGTAAAACCGTTTTCCTGCTTGGTCAAAGGAAACAGATTCTCTTGTTCCTTGCAGTAAAAACTCTACCAAGAATGTTGGGATTAAATCTATCTGTTAACCAAGTAGGTGCCACTGGCGTTTTGACCCTTTTCAGCCATGACCCAGGCTGAACTGAGCTACAGAGAAATATGGTACACAAGGAATTAATTTGAATTAGTTACATTAACGTGATGTCACATGCAAACAACTTTAGAAATTCTTATAGAATGGTACTCTACAAATAAAATGATTGTTTACAGGTTGAAATAAATGCTCCTGGTATTTCAATAAAGATGCAAGTCCTCTTCCTTTTAGAGTGGACGTGAAGTGAAATTTATATGACCTCCTGCAACAACCTGAAATACCCAATGATCTTGAATAATTCTAGTAAAAGGAGGCCAACTGGTCCCTGTCCTGAGACAATGACAGGGAAGGGAGAGGAACAGAGGCTTAAAGTAGGAGTTGTGTGGTGGGGGCTGGCAATGCCACAGCCTCTCCCTGCTGGGGTGAGTCATGAAGACCCCTAGACCTCTTTGTCTCTCTCTCTCCTCCTGCTGCCACTTCCTTTTTCATGTATGCTTTCTACTGTTTGGCTGTTAGCCTCTTCCCTGCTTACAGAAATAAAGTCCTTGCTCTGACTAGTAATTACATTGTATTTGGTAACACAATGGAGAGACATATGCTTGACTGACTCCACAGGTTTCCCTTTATCTTTCCGTCTTTGAACACGTGTAAGATGCAGATCTGAAAAAACTCCTTATCTAAGGGGACATTAAGTTGTTCATTCATCACACCCTCAGACAAGGACTAAATTGTCAAGAATGATACCTGATGACTGTATTACAGCAATCCTAAAAGCTGCATCTACAACATGATGTCACCATTTTACTGCACATTTTCCCAACTGCAACATGGTCTATACTTGGCCTGCCATATCAGGGCACATCAAAGCTTCAAGGTTTCATACTGCACTCTCACAAATATATTTTGGAGTTGCCTGATTATACCCTCCTGATGCTTCAAACGTGACAGTCTGAAGATTCAGTGCCATTAAGGTCAGTATTGTTGATGTGTACCCACTTGTCTTCAAACTAATCAAGCAAACTGCTTCCTGTGTCACTGGGAAGAAGATTCCACTCTTGAGCCAGTCAACTTCCCTTTGCAGTTTCCAGGGACACTTGTCTCTAGATCTACAATAGTTTTTGTATGAAATATTACAAGGTTTCTAAACCCTATAAAATCTGTAAGGCATCCTGGAAGTCAGTAAGAGAGACAGTGGGGGTGGTAGCAGGAGATTTTAGGAATATAGCTTTAAGGGGGCTATCTGAAAAACATTTAAAAGGGCTTCTTGTACTGGAAGGCCAGCCATTGCCTTGGGTGAAGGGTCCTAGACCCATAAAGCCTCAGCCTCCCTAACACTGGACTGAAGACTTCTGAAGCAAACCCTTAAAAGGAATGATATAAATTAAGATGGTAGGGGCAGACATGCAAATGGAAGACATCTGAAACCTGGCAACATCAGTCCAACCACAGAGGAAGCATTGCCAGCTTTGAAAGCCAGGCTAAGTTATAACTGCAATAGTTACTTACAAATAATTTCTATACTTCACTACTTGCTTATCTGCCTTTTTTGCATTCTGAGAGAGTGTAGTACATATTTTTGATTTTAATGAAGTTTTAGCAATTCCCTTAGCCAATCTTCTATTTGCCAGAGGACATCCTCTGACATAGCACCACAGGAGTATGGTTAATTCCAGAGGTGGCCAATTTGTAGATTTTCTTATGAAACCATTTCTGTTATGGGGTGGTGTACTGAGGCCTGGGACTATTCTGGGTCCCAAGTAAGTCTCCTAGGTCTGATACATATTTTTTGACTGCTGTTCCTTAATCTGGCAGAATCTGTTAGGGGGAAAAGGGGATGTGAATCAGGTAGTAGTGATGTATTTAGCATCAAAAGATTTTAGAGACTAGGAGAAATGGTTTATCAATGCACCATTTCTTAAAAGATGGTACATCCCTAATGCCCATCCACCTTTTTAAAATGTTTTCATAATGTTGAGAGTAAGGAAAAAAATCCTTCAGTGAGAAGCCTAAGGGGAGGAATTTCTCATGGGAAAGTGTCAATTGATCAACACTCATTTGAGCGAATGCCAATTGAGGAAAGAAATTTGCTCTAAATAAGTTTTGACAACAGTGGAGATTTTTCCTCCATTGTGGTGCGACCTCAGAGTAGATATATTTAAGTTTAGGGGGTGAGGGTATCACTCCCCATATGGAAGGTGCAGACACTTGCCAGTCTGCAAAATGGATTTGACAGTCGAGCTGCATAAATCTATTCCAATTACCTATGTTACTGGAGGTGGAGGGCTAAATGAATACAGCCAGTAGAGGCCAGGTTCTCCTTATCCCAGTTAAAAATAGACACCAAGTAATGAGAAAAGACTCTTTCTTTCTAGCCCTATAAAATTTCAGAGATAGAACAGCCAGCAGTAATAGAAAGTGCAGGTGCAGAAACCTGAAGGACCAAAAGGTACTTTTCAAATTTTATATAGTTTAATAAACAGCTACAAATCTCTAAAACACCAGCACAGCCACGTACCTGCTAAATGAAAGCTGGAGTCTTAAATGTTTACAAATGCTCTGCCTTCTCCCAAACAACAATAGTAGGGCAGCCTCCAGCTGTCCAGCTATCTAACGCTCAGGAACTGCAAGGCCTTATAACAATGACTGTCACATTAGCTTCAATCAAAGGGTAAGAGTGTGAGAAGTCTCTACAGCAATATTTGTAACATCTTGCTGCAATGCCCACTGTGGACACTTGGGCAACAGTGTTTCACTGTAATGTGGTCTTTTCCTTTAGTATGGGACTTGGGGTCTATATTAGATCAGCTAACTCTGATTTATCGACCTTATTTTAGCGAATGTTCAAAATATCGAAGCAACAGAAACCCAAATTTTTTCCTAGGGAAAGATTTCGGTTGTCCGTTTCTGTTGCTTCAGTATTTTCAGTGCTGTGGTGGAAAGTTACGGGTCGGATTCAGGTAAGTGTGCGATTGTGTGGATGTGAGTGTTAGGGTGGGTTAGGTGAGTTAGGGTTAGGGCTTGGGTTAGGTATGTGTGCGATTGTGTGGATGTGAGGGTTGGGGTGGGTTTAGGCGAGTTAGGGTTAGGGTTAGGGAGCGGGTGAGGTGAGTGTGCGATAGTGACAGACCTTAGGGTTAGGGTTAATTTAAGTGGATAGTTAGTGGTGTGTGCATAGTTTAGTGTAGGGTTAGGTGTCAGATTTTAGGTGTATGTGTGTGGATTTCTGTTTGTTTGGCGTGCTTGTGTTGTGTGTATGTGTTTTGGATCAGCGATTTTTTTCCCAAGGAAAAAAATCGCTGATCTGACAGTTCGAGATTGTAAGCTTTCGCTTATGGTCGACCAATCAGCGTTCGCTTTTTTAAGCGTTCGCTGATTTAATATAGACCCGGGACTTGGAATCAGAAGCTTGTTTCACTAATACTGTAACATTTTCAGTAACTTTATCTTCTTCATGCACCCCCTTAAAAACACTGAACTACAGCCAAGAAAGAGGAAGAAAAGCTTCTGGGATGGGAGGGAACGAGTAGAATGAGTAACACTCACTGTGGATGTAGGGGAAGAAGCCTGGTTGAATTCACTGACCACAGTGGCCAGGTTGGTAAAGTCTTGGTCATCTGCCCTGAAACTGTACCATTTACTCCCTCAAAAACTACATCTATTCATAATATCAGTGACAACCTGACAGGCACTCGTGTTCTTGGACACACAGGCCTGCTTCTCTAGTTAACCAGCGGAAGAAAAAACACACACACACACACACACACACACACACACACACACACACACACACACACACACAGACAGACACACAGACACACACAGACACACACACACACACACACACACACACACACACACACACACACATATAGAAACAGCTTTGCCAGCATGGGGGGGGGGCAGAGTTTGTAACCTCCATAAGCTATGATGTCAAGTCTCTGTCTCCACACATTCAATCTCTAAACAGACTACCTCCCAGGCTGAACAAATTCAAAGGACTTAGAATCATTTACTCAATTTTTCTCCATAGGAATGTGACTACAGAGGTAATACATTTAGAAAACACGGGTATCTAGTTAGAAAACAGGGGTATGAAGAAGAGAGGCAAGAAGTGCTGCATCTAGGTTTGTTCCTATTTCACTACTAAAGCAAAAGATAGGATAATGCGGGATGTGAAAGTGCACATGGGATACTCAGTAGTGGCATATAAAATTAGTGTCTAATTCCTTTATTTTCTGTAGCACTTAGTCATGCCTTGAATTTGTCCACTTACTGGAGAGATCTGTTCAATTACAAGCAGACATCACCTGAACTACACCCATATTCATGAGGTTCTCCATGAAATGTTCTTTGTTCATCTTACTGAAATGTTAATGACAGCTATACAATAACAGTTCTCAATACCATAATTCTCTCATAGACCAAAGTGAAACAATAAGTAGCCATCTTTAAGATTAACTTTTTTTTCCTGCAAAAACATGGTTGTTAACTTTCTGGAGATGCCATTAGAACACACAGTTGTGAAAGTCTACTTACCATAACAGCAGATGTTCAGATCAACCACTGCTGAAATAGCTAATACTACGTGGGAGATATCCCGCCAGTCTTCAAAGCTTCAGGCATCTTTCTCCTGCATTGTATACCTGCCCCCACACAAAAGAATATGCTAGTATAAGAAGGATATTTGAGGTGGGAGTGCAGGGTGTTAGAACTGGTAACAATGAACTATTTGAACATCACGTTACTATACTTTTACTATACTTAAAATTACACAAACATACTATGTTCTTCACTAGATCATTTTGCAGGAGCCATTACTATATGGGACAATTTACACAGTTCAGGGGAAAAAAGGTAGCCGGAAAAGGACCAGAGTATACGATTTCCCAGAAGAATGGCCTTTCTGAAACCAGATATGGCTCTGAAAACAGAATCAACTTCGTAATGTTTAGTTTACAGCGGAACAACTAGCCACTTCCAGAAGTGAACAAGAATCCACCCCACTCCAAAAATCCTCAGAAGTGGTCACAGCTCTGGGAGAATGAGTTTTGACATTCTGAGAGCGATTCTTGCAACTATTACAATAGCAAAACTGAAGAGAGAGACAGACATCTGGAGATGGTTTGTTTAGATAATGGATGACCTTTTTTCTTGCCATCATTGAGACAAAAACAGCTGGCTGAATTTTCTGAAATCCTTAATTTTGCCCAAACAGTATTTTAGTTTAAGGACACCAAGAGTATGAAATTAGAAGTTATGTACTTACCATAACGTTCCATCTGAGTAGGTGTATTCATTTGTCTGCAACCTGTGGGTTATGGATCCGATATCGGATCCGAACCGGCATGGTTTTCCAGCTATGGATCCGAGCTCTCAGCTCCTCCCCTCACCCATAATGCCCTGCTCTCCCTACATGACCTCAGATCAAGTTTGCCATAAATCAGCATACCCTATAAAGGGTAACACACACTATGCAGGAAACTGACAAGGCCAGGGGGATAGGAGGGCGGGATGGTTGCAGACAAATGAATACACCTACTCAGATGGAACGTTATGGTAAGTACATAACTTCTAAATCTGAAGTAGGAGATTCATTTGTCTGCAACCTGTGGGACAGAGTCCCCAGCTACCCGAATCTTGGACGGCCGTCATGAAAGGATATTCCGGAGCACCGCGGAGCCAAAGGATGCTCTACCTCTAGATGTAATATCCAACTTGTAGTGGGAAATAAAGGTATGGGATGAAGCCCAAGTGGCTGCTGAACAAATATCATCCAGAGGAATACTAGCTTTAAAGGCTGCTGAGGTAGAAACTGACTGGGTTGAATGGGCATGTACTCCCTCAGGTGCAGGCCTCCCAGAAGCTTGATAAGCCAATAAGATGCACTGTGAAATCCAGCGTGATAAGGAGACTTTGGAAATTGGTTTACCCAAATTGAATTTAGCAAAGGAAATAAACAACTGGTCGGATTGCCTATGACCAGCTGTCCTGTTCAGATAAAAACGAAGCTGCCTGTGAACATCTAAGGAATGTAGCTTGTATTCACCCTTCTTTTGATATTTAGGGAAGAAAACAGGGAGGTTAATGGATTGATTAATATTTGCTTCAGAAGCTACCTTAGGAAGAAAGGACGGGTTGGTCCTGAGGAATACACGGTCCGGATGAAAGACCAAGTAAGGAGGCTTGATGGACAAGGCTTGAAGTTCCAAAACTCTCTTGGCCGAAGTAATAGCCACTAAAAAGGCTGTCTTGAGAGATAAAAATTTCAGATCTACCGTGGCCGCAGGTTCGAAGGGGGGAGCGGTCAAGGCCTGAAGAACCAAAGAAAGGTCCCATGGAGGAACCGCTTGCTTTACAGGGGGCCTAAGAAGAAAAGTACCTTTCATGAAGATTTTACACAATTTGGCAGACATCAGTGGACTGGAGTCATGACCAATATGATAGTGAGAAATTGCCGCAAGTTGTACTTTAACCGTAGAACTGCTGGCACCATCATTAAAAAGAGTGGTTAGGAAGTCAAGCACCAGAGGAAGGGGAACTGTGAAGAGGTCTAGACCTTGCCGCTCCGCCCAAATGGAGAACCGTTTCCACTTGCTGCGGTAAACTTTCCTGGTAGATGGTTTATGAGCCGCTACCAGGATGGCCTTAACGGGAGACGAAATACCGGGAGTCCTGATCAGGAGTGGAACTGGAGCAGCCAAGCCGTTAGCTTTAGGTTGTCCAGATTCGGGGTCGGTAGATGGGACGGATGAGATATCAGATCCGGAATGGGATCTAGAATCCAAGGTGGATTCACTGAGTGAGACCTTAGGAAAGGGAACCAGATCTGTCGAGGCCAGAATGGGGCAATGAGAATCATTCTGCACCCCAACGAGGAGGCTTTCTGAAGAACTTGGAGCATCAGAGGCAAAGGAGGGTAAGCATAAAGAAGACCGGGGGGCCAAGCATGCACCAGAGCGTCTCTTGGGGTATCTCCGGTCGGAGGTATTAGAGCGAAAAAACTGTCGCACTTGGTGTTTGAGGGAGACGCAAAAAGATCGCAACAAGGAGTTCCCCACCGTGCGAAGATGCATTTCGCTACTCGAGCATTGAGAGACCACCAGTAAGGGGAGAGAATGGTGCGACTGAGCTTGTCCGCAAGGATGTTGGACCGACCCAGAATATGCGTTGCGATGAGAAAGCGGTTGGTGGAGATTGCCCATTCCCACACTCTCATGGCTTCTCGACAAAGAGGGTAAGACCTGGTTCCCCCCTGTTTGTTGATGTACCAGACGACAGACATGTTGTCCGACTGAATCGCAATAGTTCCCAAGGGAAGAAAGGCCTGAAGTGCTTGCAACGCTAAGAGCACTGCTCTCATCTCTAGAACATTGATATGCAGTAAGGTCTCTGAATCGTTCCACGTGCCTTGGACCGTCCGGCCTGCAAAATGCCCCCCCCCACCCGAGGCGGGAGGCGTCCGTGGTCACCGTGGCGAGAGGGGGAGAAGCACAAAAGTTGCGGCCTCTGTGGAGATCTTGGGAGTGGAGCCACCACAAGAGGGACCGCTTGCAAGCCTTGCTGATCGCTATGGGGTGATGCATAGGGAGAGCAAGATAAGACCACTGAACTAGGAGTGTCCATTGAAGGACCCGCATATTGAGCCTGGCGAGAGGTAGAAGAGCTATCGCTGCTGCCATGGACCCTAGAGCCCTCAGGACCAATTCCGCCGGAACTGAACTGGAGTGGAGGATGGCCCGCACCTGGAGCTGTAGATTCTGAACTCTGTCCGCCATGAGGAAGGCTCTCAACTGTCTCATGTCTAACCTGGCCCCTATAAAATCTATGAGCTGCGTAGGAGCTAGGTTGGATTTTTCTGCATTTATCGTGATGCCCAGGCGGGGAGCTAGATGGAGAAAGGAGTCTCGCGCCAATAACAGTAGATGCCTTGTTGGGGCGGTTAGGAGCCAGTCGTCCAGGTATGGGAAGACCTGTACCCCCTGAAGCCTCAGGTGGGCCGCTACCACTGCTAATACTTTGGTGAACACCCTGGGGGCTGTGGTGAGACCAAAGGGAAGGACCCTGAATTGGTAGTGACTGGCTCCCAGCCGGAAGCGAAGAAACCTCCTGGAGCGTTTGTCCATTAGAATGTGGTAGTACATGTCTTTGAGGTCTATAGGGCACATCCAATGATTTTCTCCCAGAAGGGGGAGAATGGACTGCAAGGTAACCATTCGGAACTTCTCCTTGGGAACTGCCAGGTTTAAGAGTGACAGGTCTAAAATTGGTCTTAGGTCCCCCATCTTTTTTGGCACTAAAATGAACCTGGAGTAGAACCCTGATCCGATCTGGTCTGGGGGGACGGGCTGGATGGCTCTTTTCTTTAGCAGATGGCCAATTTCTGCCAAAGCGGCCTCCCACTGACCGGGTGGAACGTCGGGGAGGGACTTTAATTTTGGGGTGTGAAGAAACGGAATGCGGTAACCTCTGGATATGATGCGGAGGACCCAGCGGTCTGACGTTATGGACTCCCATGCCGCTAGGTGCTCCGAGAAATGCCCCCCGACTGCCTCCAGAGTGGAGCAGCCGGGCAACCCTTCAGGGCTGCTGCGCGGGCCGTTCTGAGAAAGGTTCTCTGGACCCGAAGTTCCTGGGAGCCCCGCTGCCCCTAGGGCGGCGTCCTCCCTGTCCTCCTCTGCCACGGAAGGACTGGTTGTCCGGAGCGGGTTGGGACTGCTGCGACTTCCGGAACCACATCTTCTTTTGGCCCTTTTGGTTCCTAGAATAGGACCTCTGGGGCACCGAGAAGCGGATTCCGACGGCAGACAGCGTCTTCCCGTCCTTCTCGCTCTGGGTTAAAGTATCGCGAACCGTTTTGCCAAAAAGGGCAGAACCATCGAAGGGAGCGTTCGCAAATGACGCCTTGAAGGGCTCCGTGAAATCACAATGGCAGAGCCAGGCCTGTCGTCTAGTAACTAGGCCTGCCCCTGCGGCTCTAGCGGCTCCCTCCGTAGCATGGGACAGTAACCGCATAGAGGTATTAGTCACGGACCTGAGAGTGGCCATATGGGTGGAGTGCAACAGTTTGTCCTCCTCTGACATGGACTCTGGGGGGGATGCAGCATATTCCTTGATAAGATCGCGCTGCATCCTAATCACATGTGCCAAGTAGTTCAGCGCCCTCACAGAAAAGGTCGCTGAACTAAACATTCGCTTCCCCAAGCGGTCCATCATCCAAGACTCCTTGCTCGGGGGATGGACTGAGGTACTCTCCTGAGCAAGTTCCCTCTTGGTGGCTGCCGCCGTCAACATGGCATCTACTGGAGGCCCCTTGCTCCAGTGGGCACGGTCAGCCGGGGGACTAAGGATACGGTCTGGCCTTTTTGGGATTGGCTCCACAGTGTCCGGTTCCTTCCACGCCCTGGTGGTAATCAGGTCCACCAGGGGGTCGGCAGGAGGGGACACCCAAGAGGTAGATGGGCCCGCTTCAAATGCCTCCAAGAACACAGACTCGTCCGAGGAAGACTTGGGGGCAGACCACCCCCCCTTATGCGAAGCATTTCGATGATGTCTCCAAAGGAGACATCCTCGGGGGGTGATCTTGGGGAGCCTTCCCTTTCCTCCAAATCCGTGTCTTCTGTGAGAGACTCGGGGGAGTCTATGTGCCTCCTTTTGCACGTATGCTTGCGAGGGACATCCTCAGGGGGGCTGTCCGAGGACCCCTCGCAAGCGGTGTCATGTTCGAGAGGAACAACTTGGGGCAAAGGAGCGGGCTGTCCCAGTGGCCGGATGGTGGAAGCCTGGCCCAGTGCAGATGGAGCGCGGGACGGAGCCGAAGCAAGTGCCGGGGGTCCGGAAACCCTCAACAGGGCCCTCTCCACTACATCAAAAGCCGAGGGGGAGCCAACCTCGACCAAAGGATCCGATAATCGGCTCCCCCTCAGATCCGAAGAGTGGATCGGAGCCGGCACCGAAGCACTCGGATCCGAGGGGGCACTGCGCTCCGACACCGACGGCGCCGAAGGAGGACTGATCCCCCCGGATCCGAAGCTCGGATCCAGGCTCCAAGAGGTCGGATCCGAAGCACTCGAGGGCAGGGTCGGATCCGAAGTACCCAGTACTATCGGCGCCGACCCACCCCCGGCTCCGAAGCTGCTCGGCTCCAAATCGCTCTGAACCCGGGTAGCGGGTCGGAGAAGGAGCTATAGGTTTAAAGAAAGGGGTCGAGCTCCCCCCCAGAGGGGGGGGAGGCAGGAGCACTCCCATCTGCATCTGGGCCTGGATGAACCTCCTCATCATCCGGTCCAGATCAGCGTCAGATAAACTGTAAGTAGATCTCGATGAGGCTACCGAGGTAGGCCTTGAGTGCCTCCTCGATAGCCTCGACGGAGATCGGGTCTCCTCCTCCTCAGGTCCCGGTGAGAAGCACACTGGAGACCGGAGCCGAGGAGGGGGAGAACCAGCAGACAAGGAGGCCGGAGGAGACGCCCGCTTGGCAGGCGGGGCCGAAACAGAGGTCTCGGCCCGCCGCTTATGGTGCTTCTCCCTCCGGTCCTTTTTTCTTGCTTCCCTCTCCTCCAAACCACTAGAGGGAGGTTGAGTCCCCGGTGGAGGAGGGGGAGCAGGAGAGGAGGGAACCGTAGAAACGGTACCCCCTGAAGGAGCGGTAGCCGAAGCCGAGTCCGGGGGCAAAAGACCCGCCAGGATCAGCTTCGACCTCCGCTCCTTCAATGCCCTGGGGTTGAACCCTGCACAAATGGAACATCCAGAAGTGAGGTGTTCAACCCCAAGGTATTGAACGCACCGAGTGTGGCCATCAGCAGGAGAAAGCTTATGGCCACACTCGGAGCACTTCGAGAAAAAAGCCTTAGGGGGGGTCAGACATCCTAAGGATACTACCCTTTTTTTTTTTTTTTTAAAATTAAAACAGTAATAAGGGCCAACTAGCCAAGCAAACACAGGCCCAAACACACACTACGCACCAGCGAGGGGTGGGATAACTAAAGTTATAAAAGTTATTAAAACTGAAAAACTTTAAGCTAGAAGGATGGGGAACCTACAACTTTCACACAAAACTAACTGAAAAATATTAAATTTAGGACTTTAAAGTGAAAAAACAACCACTTAGCTGAAGAGCTCTGAATTCCAATCTGGTCACCAGCGCGGCAAACTAGATCTGAGGTCATGTAGGGAGAGCAGGGCATTATGGGTGAGGGGAGGAGCTGAGAGCTCGGATCCATAGCTGGAAAACCATGCCGGTTCGGATCCGATATCGGATCCATAACCCACAGGTTGCAGACAAATGAATCTCCTACTTCAGATAAAATATTCCCTCTGGTTCTTAGGGCAGAATAAAAAAGAGGGAGATTAATAGTCTGGTTAAGGGTAAATTCAGACACAACCTCAGACATAAAGAAAGGGATGGTCCTAAGACTCCATTTCCTTATGAAGCACAAAAGAGGCTGAGTAGACATTAGAGCCTGTAGTTCAGACACCTATACAGCAAAAGTCTGAGCAACAAGAAGGGCAGTCTTCCAAGCAAGAACTTTCAGAGAACAGCTGGCTGTAGTTTCAAAAGGAGATAGTTGACTCCTAGAGGGCAAAGTTCAAGTCCCAAGAAAGTGCCACCGTGTTTCTGGTGGGGTTAACCTCCACCCTTCCCCTTTAATAATTATTTAACTTGAAATAAGGAAGAAAATGGAGGATCAATGGCAAACAAGCAGAAATGGTCAAAGGCTACACTTTAATTGAAGTAGACACAAGGCCTGAATTGAGCAATTTACATGGGTACTGGAGAACAAGTGGTGTCCCCACTTGGGATGGGTCCTGCTCTCTATTACATCATTAACTAGAAAAACTCTTCCATTTGGCTTAATTATAATTTTCCTTCAATATCTGTTGCACATAAAAAGGTGCCCAAGGGGATCAAAAGCCTGTTGTCCATACAATTATCTTCACAGTTAGCATGTTAAGATGAATCAAGGATCCCTTGTCTGGAGTAAGCAAGTCCATCCCGTGGCACAGATGTTAGAATTGCCTTGGACCAATTGCAAGAGAAGGGGGAACCAGAGTTGTCAGGGCAAAAACAGAGTCATCTGTAGCACATTTGCCAAGTCCTTCTTGATCTTTAGAAGAACTATAAATATTAGAGAAGATGGAAACAGAGGAACATTCCCATCCACGGGAAAGAGAATGCATCTGTTTTTTCCAGGCCTTTTTTGCAAGGTGTCATGGAACAGAACAGATTCTAGTTATTTGTTAAGATAGGAGGCACACAGATCTCCTTTGAAAGTTCCTCACAGGTGGAAAATCTCATGGAAGACATATTTGTGTAGCATTAATTTCTGTGGGTTTATCCTGGATCTGCACACAGAATCTGCAACTATTTTCTGTGCTGACAGGATGTATGTTACCCAAAGATTTAAGCTGTGCTGGATCATTAATTCCAAGGCAATCATGGCTAGACAGCAACTAGGAATGGATCATGTCCTCACTTGCTTACTATTATTACCAGATACTCTCCAAAAATAGATTATGAGGATGCTTCCAAGTCAACAAAAACATGCTCTCTCTGGGTGTCAGATTTCTAACATATCGAGCTTAACAATGTGCATCTGTGGAGAACAACTGAAATGACTGAGCAGCTGTTGAGATGACACTCAGACTCCCTTCCATTACAACTACAAATATTCATGTTACAGACATACACACCTGCTTTTATATCAGAAATACACATATATTACACACATATACGGACAATTACATATATCAGATTTGCGAGCACAGACATTTTATAAATATATACACACATGACAGGGAGAGAAAGACTACTTATCTAAACGCAAAACAACTGCATTAAAGAATAATATATATATATATATATATATATATATATATATATATATATATATATATATTTTGCTTACACAAGTGATCCAACAGTAAGCACAACATAGCAGAATACTGTTATACCAGTCTCCAACCACAAACTTTCCAAACGTGTATGCAAAGAGGAAGAAGCCAAAAGACACAAACTTTTTTTTGTAGTAACAGCTGAATGCAACACACACTATTTTTTGCAAGCCCCCCCCCCCTGCACCCTACCCGCCACTTCCCATACTAACCATAGTTACACAAATGATGGGTCAAGATCAAACCGCAGATTGATGCTACCACACTGGGAACCTCAACCACTACAACACTCATTACTTTGCCAGTTGTGCTCGATCAGTGTAGCACTTGATTTCTGCAATTGTGACCACCTGGGAAACTCAGTCAGACATTCAAACACTATACACTTTGATCATTACCATGTAACCACATTACACATACATCAATACATCATCAATTGCTGAACATAAACTTCTCCAAATCACAAACAATCAAAAATATTACTGACTGCAATGAATATCAAAATAATGGCAAAACACAAAAAAAATAATTTGGGGAAGGATGTAAGTCACCTGCATACTTTACACCTTGTGGCTTTACATATACCATCTTCTAGACACTGTAGCAGTGAGGAAAAGGAAAAATGTCCTCCTCCTTCCACAGCGTAAAAGCCTCTTAGCAAAAGCCCTTGAACTTACTCATCAACCAGCGCACTAACATGCGCGTGCGCGCACACACACACACACACACACACACACACACACACGCGCACGCATGCACGCACACACACACACACACACACACACACACACACACACACACACACACACACACACACACAAAATTCAACAACATTTATGAACTGGATACTATGAATATAGGAGTGTACAGTCTCTAAACAAGAAACATACTGAGGGATGCTCTCACTTTCTCTCAAGAGACTAAGATAGTAAGAGACAAAGTCACAAACAGGTTTAGACTTAATTGGGAACTTTATTTCCACTAGCTAAGGAATAGTTGACTAAATTAATAGTGTGGATTATGCATGCTACAAAGTCCAATCAGAATATATTCTACAGTTGGCAATACTTTTTCAACATAAAGTTAGCCAGATAAATTAGCCTGATTTTAACCCCCAAATCTCTCATAGTTGTGGGAGATGCAAAGATAAAGCACTGAAGGAATGCAAGCATCTTTTACGACTGTTCCCAGCTAGATGTGTTTAAAAGGGATGCTCTAAACATTGATAATGAGAATTTGAGGGGACAGACTGCATTTAACTCCCACTTTAGCTCTAATTTGTTTATGAGATCAGAGTCCCCAGACTGAAAATAGTAGGCTTTGTGTCACACTGTCATTACTGGTCAAAACGCCATTATTAGAAAGTGGAAGTCAGCCAGTCATACTGATATTGAGACTGCAAAGGCACTTTGTGAAGGAGTTATACATTTTAAAGCTGAGATTAGCATGAAATATTCTGTTTGCAAGATACCCTCTCTGGTGTCCAAGTATATTCTGTAATTTACATCATCATACATAATTTCATTGACTATGAGTACTGCAATGCCATCTCCTATTTGAATCATCTCTCTCTCTCTGCAATGTCTTTATTACATTCTATCCATTTGAGTTTTACATTATATGTGTAACATTTTCCAGGCTTAAACTGAAACTGGTCAGGGCTCTACCCCATTAACAAATAAACAGACAAACAAATACATTTTGAATATGGAAGGTTAATGCAATTTACTAATTTTATACTATAGAATTAGACATTCTACTACTATTATTTGGTTTATTTACTAGGTTGGTAACAAGCCTTTTTTATTATTTTCTGTGTCTGAATGATGTATATGGATATATAGTACAGTTTCTGTTGTCTGTTATATTTTGTACAGTTGATTGTAGATTTTAATAAAGTTTTCTTTAAAATAAGTAAATACATAAAATCATACAAGAAAGAAAAAAAATCAACATCTCTCACACACGTACATTAACAACCCCAAAACACACAAACACCCATACCCAAAACAATTTCAAACACAGAAAACACAACAAAAATTTCACAAATTCTCCTGCCTCACTTTTGTTGAAAAGCAAATTAACCTATATAACTGTCCATTCCCAATTTGATAAAAAAAAAAAAAAAACACTTTTGAACAACTGCCTTGCAACCACACCCTACCTATATAAATATTGCTTTTATAAACAGAAATGTGAGTTCTACAAAAAAAAAAAAGTAATCCAGTACTATTGTCAAAGTACCACAATGGGTCCTTAGACAGTAACAAATAAGTCATAAAGATGATCAGCTATTAAATGTTAGAAGTAACACTCGGAGGACATATATGACAGCAATTAAAGCATAGGAAATGCATGTCGATGATGAGCTTCAACTTCCCTCAGTTTTACTTACAGATAAAAAGTCAAAAGGAAACCCAGTCATACAAAGTGCATACAAAGGAGTAATAATGCTTACCACATTCAATTTTCATATGCCCTTAAAAACTCAATCGATTAGTAAATAGTTGCAATTATTTTTTTTGTCTTCATCCTTCTGGACCGATAATTTTATGATTCAATGTTTAAGTACATCCAACTGTACGTCATCTAAATAATACTGCACTGCAGAAATGACTACAAGTGGCTCATATTAAGACATTGGACAATAAATTCTTAAACTTGTAACAAAGAAAGCGATATAAAAATTGTACATTCAACTGAACTGAAAAAAATACAGAATGACAGAAAACTATTTGCAAACATAAATGTTCAACAAGTGAACTTTGGTCTAAATTATGTAATACATTTCCGATCCCAAGCAATACCGTTTTACTACTTGTTTAAGAATAACCTTCAGTAAAGCTTATTTGAAGGAAAAGGAGGAAAAGGCCACAAAAGCTTAGTTCTACAAATCTTTCTGTTTAAGGACATCTGTTTCACCTACAGACTGTTTACACTTCAAAAAAATTTGTATCACAAACCCAATAGATAACATACCTTATTATGGCAGGCAAGCTCACAGGGAAGCATCTGTTTGATAGGAGATCCCATAGCATTTTCCACAAGGCGGATGGAGCGTACCAACTCTGCAAGTTCATCAGGTTCTAGAGAGGCTTGATGGTCATTACCTTTCCACGTTTTATCCAAGGTCACATGACGCTCAACCACTTTAGCACCCAAGGCAACTGCCGCAAGGGTAATAGCTATACCACTTTCATGGCCGGAATATCCAATGGGAATATCAGGAAATTCCTTCTGGTATTCCTAAAAGGTAAAAACCAACAATATATATGCACTCACAGTATAATGACCACTTGTCGATAAAACATCCCAACCCCTTGCTATACTCTTACCTCTGAAACACATTAAATATATATTTTATATTTTCTGAAACAGCAGTTTTGGAAGCATTCACTATTATACGCTCCCAGGGTAGAAGAGTTTAGTTAGCCACAGGTTTTAGTTTCCCAGTGTCTGGTCACAGTCAGTTGGTCATACCCAACTATGCTATATTCATCTCATTACATCTGTAATGTGCATCGTCACCCAGGTGCCAAATGAATCATGTTGTGATTTCACCAGAACTAAACCTGCACCAGCAGACAATGAAGTGACATCTGCCCATGGCATCCCAGCTGTTACACCATGAAGTATGCAGTGTAGTGCTCAATGTAACACAAGCAAATACCTAATACACAAGTATAATGATCATAAGTGCCAGATAATTCAACGCCCTGACTGACAGTGTACTGGGCAGACACACTTTCAAAGTCTATCCATTAGCTGAGATCGCTTTTAGGATGATGGATAGTCTATGCATCCTCTACAGCGTCATGTCTGGTGGAAGCAGGCACCACTATGGAATCCACAAGAGGTACTTTACTTCATGGCTGTCAAAGGGGTTAAGCAACACTATTTGGCTTACAGGGAACAGGCTTGGTCACATCCAGCTCTTTCCAAACTCTGGAGCATACCATGTCTACAAGCTTATCTCTGCATGGTACAACCCAGGCCTCTGAGGGAGGGGACTTGTAGAGCACCTGCAAAATCTCTTCCTCAGGGAGTTGGGGTCTATAGGTCAAAATCCTCCTGCCTCATCATCTCAAGGATCTCACCACACTATATCTTTGGGAGGGGATTTGGGGGAAGCCTCCCATTAGTTAAGATCTGTGTCAGGGGAGGGAGACTGTGAAGATGAAGCTAGGTATTTCCTCTTATACTACTACTTCCTTGGTGGGCTTTGGGAAAGAGTCAGTTGAACCCTCTTGGGAATTGCAATAAAGTACTGTTGAGGATTCCAACAATGATGGTCTCGCTGGCCGGAATCGATGGAGCCTGTACCTGTCCATGCAAAAAGTTTTACTCAGCTCTCTCCTGCAGTGATAGGTCCACTATAGTATTCATGATTGAAGCTATCTACACTGGCCACAGCAGTGTCAATATCACATAAGGGACATCAATGTCACCTGATGGAACTGAAGTCTCCAAAACGAAAGTCAACCCAGAAGACTTAGGTGCCAAGGGTTTGAACACAGAGTGCACCATTGCCAACAACGGCCTCAGCATCATCAGGCTCAGAATCTGTGCCAGGCAATCGGTGCTGAGACACTCGACCCTAGTAGTCCCCAGCACTGTCGATGCTGAAGAAATTCAAAAGGTATCTGGTGTCAATGGTAGTGGTGCAGAACTTGGTACAGATTCCAGCACTACCATCACCAAAGAAGAGCCCAGAATAGGAACAACACTAAAGTGGTAATGGTCTCTTCTGTCGCTGACCTCTGCACTGTGGGGGCTAAGATGACATCATACTGGAGCTGGGCCTTCACAAAGCTGACATCATGTGTTCCCAATATTACAGGTTCAGGCACTGAAAGGACCTGTAGGGATGAGAAAGACATGAAGTGAGACATCAGAAACCTAAAACGTTCATGCTCTGAAAAGAATCTTCCTACTCTTCTCCTCGTAGATGCATCAGTTGTGCCTGACAACTCTTGCCTAACAGGTGGCTAAGACCTGGAAGGAGTAACTGATAAAGGCCACGTCAGGAAGGAGAGAATGAACCCCTCGGAACCTTAGCCAGGGACAGTTTTCTAAGATGGAAATGTGCGATTCCTACACTCTTCTCTTTCCATTTCTCACACAGTGCAGCCTTTGAGGAAGGTTTGCCCGTGTCAGGTGCTCTCTGAGGCTTCAGATCTAAAAAGCCTTTTAAGAATTAAATTATTTCCCCATTTCTACAAATGGCACAATCAGTGTCTAAATGTCCTACCCCCTAGACGCACCAAGTACATGTCATGGGGTCCTTAAGTAAGAATTTTAAGCTGATAGTCTGCATTTCTTAAAGCTGGAGGCCTATCCTTTGTTGATGTATGCATTACCCTAACAACAGATAAGACAACAGGTACAAGGCTGTCGGTAAGCACAATATACACAAAAAAAAAAAAAAGAAACACACCACCACTCCTATTTTAGTAGGCCAACTTCAACCAACTATGCACTAAAATGCCTACAATTATATACATATATGAATATACACACAAACACACACACACACTTGAATTTCTTTTAATATACCTGATATGGAACAAGGAGGGAATAACAGGAATAACAGGTTGGGAAGTTAGGTATAGATAAAAAAGAGATCACAATTCCACTAAAACTGATTGATAAAGGCAGGGATTACAACAAAGCTTCTATGTTTATGAGCAATTTACTGCACTTCTGAATTTAAGCATGATCTAAAATGTTAAACAGCTGAAGCACGCAGAAGCTGTAGTTGCAATAACAGTAACAAGATTTAGAGTACTTCTCTAGGTAGCAGAGGTTTATGGAACAGGTGACAGCAAGCAATGTTGTTAACAAGGAAAGATACCAAGGTGTCCAGTCCAGTAGTTTCCAGTGTCTAGACTGGACCGGACTGGAATAAATACACGTCTGTGAACATCCATGCAATGCGACAAATATTCACCTTTGTTCACATAACAGAAGGACACTTGCAGGTTGATTGTGACAGATTTGTTTTGGTTGCCACTTTTGGCATAAAGGAAGGCTTAGGTCTCAAAATATGATGCCTTTCTTTACTGAACATTGGGTAAGAAAGATTTACATAAAGGCTGCAGCTCTGAAATTCCATCTGACAAGAACATTGCAAGACACAAACATAAGGCCTGCCACAGCAGCTAGTTCAAAAGATGGAACAGTAAACTTATTTTGCACAAAGTGGAATTTTTTTAATAAGATGGCATAAAACAAAGGCACTCTTCAAAACTGATTTCAGACTTCCAAGAAAGCCATGGACATTAAATTAATACACAGATGGTAACATGAAATGGCTGCTAAATGAGCTCTGACAGAGGAGTATTTAAAGTCAGAGTCAAAAATTTGAAACAAACAAACAGTGTAGAACACTAGACACTGTAATCAGAGCTAATACTCAGGCCCATCCTCTCCCCCCAAAAAATACTACTACCCTATGTTTTTCTAGTATCAGATCCCTGGGCAGATGTTAATATCAGAACTCCTAGCTCAAGGTAAGGTGAGTCTTTGGCCATTACTTGAAATGGAAATAAATGAAACATGTGGCTAACCAGAATGACTGTAGGTCCAGGTGAGGTTTGCCACATGAGTGAAACAGTAGGATCTTAGATGGACAAACTGCTTCAGAAAATGAGGCCAACTTATGTTAAAACACTTGAAAGGGCCAGAATGGAGATAAAAGAATGACCTTGGATTTGGACAATTTGGCCTTCCCCAGAAGCTTGGGAATAAAGGAGACCAAGGGGCCACTTCTAAATGAGTGCTTCTCTGGGATATCTCATTGGGAGAGGAATAAAGTTGATGCATTTGATATTGGCTGGGGAAGCAGACAAGTCACAGCAAGGCTTCTCCCAGCAATGGAACAGCTTCAGTGCAGATGGTGGGTTGGGATACCTCCTGTGAAACATTTTATTTATTTATTCTTACTTTATTTATTTTTATTTATTTATCCCTTGTTGACCAGGTTAGTCCTGCTAAGCTAGTAGCCTCTTTTCAATGGAGGTCAGAGATGATATTTATATTACCAAGGGAAATTTGGCCAGCGGTTGATAGTGGTTTTGGGATTCTTTACACCCACCTTGGCTACCACCAACTCAAGCAGATGGGACATCGGTGATGACACAATCAAGAATGCAGTACCCACAGTTCCAGCAATGTCAGCAAACAATCTACCTGGTGTAGGAACAGAACCAACAGCCTTCAGCACCAATACACAATGAATGGGATGGTCCCTACATGCTTGTGTTTCCCAGAAGTTGACTACAGTACCCACAGTTCCAGCAATGTCAGCAAACAATCTACCTGGTGTAGGAACAAAACCAACAGCCTTCAGCACCAATACACAATGAATGGGATGGTCCCTACATGCTTGTGTTTCCCAGAAGTTGACTACTTATGAGACATCAACTGTTTGACAAAGCTCATTCCAAGAAACTTATGGTCCACCAATAAAGCCAAGAACAGGCTCCTCTTTGCTTACTGAAACATACCACAGCTGTGCTGCCAGTCTGGATGGCAACAATGTCCTATGGGACATAGAACTGAAAGTACTGCAAAAGGAGAAAGACTGCCCTTATTTCCAAAATGTTTACATGCAGGCTGGCCTAGTTTTGTGCCCATGAACCTTAGACTGCTGTCTCCTGAGCCCCCCCCCCCTCCAAACTGCAGTAGCATCTGTGTTAATAGTCGCATAAAGGATGTGAGGCTGAAAGGGTTAGCCTAGAGAACAGGCTCGATCTATGGATCCACTAAATGACCATGTTCCTTGCACTTCTGACATACTCAATGCAGCATGTTGGGATCAGATAGCTGATCATACTTTATCTTCGAAATCCACTGAAGCATTTTGGCACTGGGAACCATGTAAAGTGAGAAAGTGATCAAACCTAGGGCCTAAAGGTAGATGTCAGCCAGAACAATCTGGCTTTGAATGACATGAGGGAGAATGCTATAGATGAAAATGCAGAATCCTGACTGGGGGATGAAATACTCGATAGCAAAAAGTCCAAAATGTTCCTGATGAACATGATTCACTTCATGGAAACCAGCTGCGACTTGGCAGTATCCACTGTCATACCCAAGACTGGTACAGTGCCAGAACAGGCCAGAACAGAAGACACTCTTGAGATTGTGAGAGTGAGCTGCTAGCAGCTAGTCACCCAGACAAAGACATTTTTTGGTACCCTGCTGCCTTAGCTGCACTGCAACTGCAGACATGCAATTGGCGGACATCGTGGGGGCTGACAGCAGCCCAAATTGCTGAGTCTGGAACTTACAGTGATTACCTCCTGTGTGGCAGTGGAGAAACCGGCTTATTCCTGTGCTACTTTGATGTTAAGG
Organism: Protopterus annectens; assembly: GCF_019279795.1. Classification (NCBI taxonomy): domain Eukaryota; kingdom Metazoa; phylum Chordata; order Ceratodontiformes; family Protopteridae; genus Protopterus; species Protopterus annectens. Next base: position 583,337,385 of record NC_056728.1, read on the forward strand.
TATGCACGTTGGAGGTCCAATCAGCTCACGTGGTCTCCTCCTGAGAAACAAATTTACTGAACTATGACCATGTGGAAGGCCTCGTTTGGAATTAACTGATTTACGCCACACAAGCGTAGAATGGGCCTAAGATCCTTTTCTTTGGTTTCAAAAAGAATCTTGAATAAAAGCTAGCCCTTGTTGTTCTGGTGATATTTTTTTTGAGTGGCTCCTTTCTGGAAAAGGCTTAGAGCTTCTTTTCCTGCTGCAGATTTTTGATGGGGTATGACATCTGACAGGAGAGGATACTGCAACCTAGGACAAAGTGAGAAATATATGATGAGCCTCACCCACTTGTCCTGTGCAATGTTCTTTCATGCCAGCAAGTGGAAGGACAGGAGATCCATGACTGCTTCCTGCGTGGGACAACTAGGCAAGGTCTCAGGGTGCTGAATGCAGGCCCCCAGCTGGAGGACAACTGCATTCCCATTTGATTTGCTGATTTTGAATATCTCTGGGTTAAAAGCCATTCTGGAAGTCACTGTGACCCATGCAAACCTTTTCTAAACCACCGTATTTGTACTTCCATTGGCAGCTCCTAAATCAAAGCTTACGTAGGTTTGGCTGCATTTGTGGGAACAGATACTGTGGAGGTCCAAACTTAAGATCAACAGCCAGTGGTGGGTGGATTTAGCATAACGGTTAAGGTTTTCACTTCAGACACAAGGTACAGGGTTTGATTCTGAGCTCAGGTTACTGACTAGGTTTATAATGCCCCTTCAGGGCAGTTAACCTAGTATGCACCTATGAATCTATGACTCTTTTGCCCTTCCGTTCTCCTCTAAGTTCATCTTTTACAGTTGAGCACATCTGTTTGCTTTCACTCACTCAATCATCTCTTTCTTAAGAGACCAAGTCATTGATTTTACCAAAATCCCTGCAGGCTTTTTCAGGTTCTCCATCAAGATCCATCCTAGTCCTTGTGCTTTCTATGACTGCAGACTTCCACTCCCTTTCCATTCCCACAATTATTATCCATTCATCTGCCCATCCTACCCCTAAAGCCCATTTCCCCTTCCTAGACTGGTATCCTTTCTTTTGCTTCTCTAGCGATAACGGATGCAAAATATTAAATTAGACTATGTATCTGCTCTTTAGTTTCTTTGATTTTGCCAGTCTAGTTCATTAGTTTAATTCCTTACTTTCTTCATTTCTCCTTCATAGCTAAGAATGTTCTTTGCTCATTTCTTAAAGTCTGTTGCTAACCGTATCACTCTTGCTTTTTTGATGCATTTTGTTACCATTTTTCTAGCTTCTACATTCATCAGTCCTACTCTTTCCTGTATCTCCTTTCCATTATGTTGCTCTTATTGTTCAAATGAAACAAAATGCTTTTTTTCCTTATGCCTTGGCAATAGATTTTATCTCCTTTCTGTACCACTGCTGATGTCTTATGATTTCCCATACCTTCTCCACAACTACGATCATATGTTGTCTTTGCAGGTCTTTGTTTATTAACTTCAACATTCTCTCATAATTTGTGCCCCTATCTCGATTTCTGATGCTCCTTATTTCTGATTTATCAACATTTGCTTACTGGGAATGAGGGTTGGAGGTTGGCATAATGTATGAGTAATTGTAAGGTGTTTACCTTACAAACACAAGGTGCAGGGTTTGAGACGTACATGGGGTAATTGGCTAGGCTTAAAATGGCCCACAGGAGCAGATGGCCTAGTGCTAATCTATGAACCTATGTCCATTTTCAATGGAGTCCCAGGGAGAAAATCTGCAACATATACAAAATTGTCACAAATGTGACAAAAAAAGTATCTAAATGCATTTGTCAGTTGAGAATTCAAGAAAAAAAAAAACATAAAATGGAAGGCAGTAGACAGCACTTACACTTAACCCAACAACACCTGGGGGCTAATATTACTTTTTAGTAAGCAGCGTGAGATTAAGTGTTGCTATTTGCTTCTTGTAAGAGAAAGAGCAAAGGATCATGGTTTCCTAGCTGTGTGCAACTCTGAAACCAGCACTATATTCACTGCCACACAGATGGCACCTCCATTTATCAACTCCAAATCACGTAGGTACCAATTCCCCCCTTCAGCCTACATTAGTACGTATCTCAAGCAATGGACTTGCACTTTCCAGCTGTATCCAGCATGGTTGAAATGTGCATCTTGAGGCAGTGTAGCACCTGTCTCATGTTTACAGACAACCACTTACTATTAAAAAAAAAAAAAATACACAGTATGTGAGAAATTTAGTTATATAATGATACTTGAGACACAGCTCTCACAAAGCCACTACAAATAGCAAACAGGTCATCAGTAGCACACAATACCGACCAAACACGTAGACCTACATATGCTGAAGCTCTTGAAAATAACCTATCTAAACCACAAAAGCCTCCTAATACTAATCCAAGAAGCAAGTAACCTCAGCATCCTCACAAACACTCAACTCAGGCAGCACCCACCATAAAACATGCATTTAAGTCTCTCTTGGTCTCATATCAAAGGCACATAAAGTAAACCTCCATACAATCCCACATACTCATCATCTGTAACTCCATCCACAGTGAGACAGTGATTCACCCATCACCAGGCTGAGTAACGAGAGGGGCACGGTTAGTCCCCTCATCGGTTGCCAGGATTTGTCACATCAGGCATAGACTCAAGTCCTTGTGCCACAAGTACACATGACCGTCAATACAAAACATGGGACTAAGTGACTTGAGACATACCTCCCAAGACAATATGGAGAGAGAGGGAGAAGTGATAGAGGCCTCAGAATATGTGACCAAGGCATGTATGAGCCTAGCCATGAACAACATTTTATATCACTGAGAATGATGCTACAATACAAAGAAAACATCACTGACTTCAACAGCTGGGTTAGCTTCTGCTGACATTCAAGAGGGTCCAATAGATATCAGCCAGAGGGATGGTAGACAGTTCTAGCTGCCTTGGCAGAGATAGCCTGCACCCACCTCCACAAAGCTTTCATACATTGGTTAAAACCTTACCTAAAAATGCACTATGGGAATGGACAATGCCAGCTTTCAAAAGTTTCTGACTTAACAAAACAAAATCCGAACAACAAAGTGCTAGGAGCTTCAATAAAGAACTTCACTCCCTGCAGGCACTGCTTACTTTGGAATGCATCAGCACATACATTGTCACAGAGGCCTGGTTCAAGACCACTGACAGCACCCCATTGGCACAGGGTTTGAACAACTAATGCATGTTCAGGCCCACAGCACTAGAAGAAAGTACTAAAGGCGGCGGTGGCTCTATATTTATGAGCAAAATATCACTTTCCAGGCTCGTTAAGACAGGATAATGACCTGAACTCCTCCACGTCCAACTTATCATAAAAAAAAAATAAATAAAAATTATCAGATCATAGCTAGCTACAGGACCTCCATTCCATGTCCACAATGGTCCAAGGCCTCCTACTTGACTTGTATGGAGTACCTATGCATTAGGCCAAACACCATTCTCCTAGGGGGAAATTCAACTCCCCCTCCATCAAATAGGAAACTTATACATCTCTTAACACGTATGCCTAGAAATTTCTGGATTTCATAAATACAAACTATCTGAACCAATTAGTCAGCACCCCAACAAGAAGAGACAAAACCCTGGACTAAGTCCTCACCAATATGGGACAGTTTTGCTCCCCACAGCTGTAAGGTACAGTTGTGTGAGCTGCACTTGCCCATAACAGTAGACGTTTGACTTATGCACTGCAACAGTAGCCTATGGGTTGTATCCTGCAAAGGAAGCAGCACTGGGCCAGATTCCCAAAGCTCTAACCCTCTCCCATATAGTCACTCTGGCTGCCTATAGGCTTACTCCCTCTTGGGGGGGGGGGACAACAAAGCAGCCAGAATAACTAAAAAACTTCAGGACTTTATCTTAAGACAGAAAAAGGGGAGCTCAACCTGAACTAACAATGACTATGACAGCCAATGAAAACAACATCCTAAACAATAAAGTTGTAACCTACACCAACTATGTACATCAAGGGTGATGGTGGGTGGAAGCGGCTAACTGCAGCAGTGAAGAATTCAAACATCTACTGTTATGGGGGAGTTCAACTTCACAACTGTACTAGGTTCATCATTCTCACTGCTGCAGTAGCCTATTGGTAGATTATCAAAGCCTATCCTACCCGGAAGGAGGAAGAATAAGGGCCCAAGAGCCCCTGGAGAATGGCCCTTGCAAAACATGCTCTAGACCTAAATGAGGAATCTAGTTTACAGTGCTTTGTAAATGTATAGATGGAGGTTCAAGCTGTTGTCTCAAGAATTCTTTGAGAGTCCACCTCCTGCAAATATTCCATTGAAAAAAATAAGGCATGGGCATATGGGCCCTAACCTTGCATGGAATAGTTTTGCCATGGTGGGAGTAGCAAAGCACAATAGAAGACAACCATCTAGAAATAGTCTGTTTAGATACAGGTTGACCTTTCTTAGTCTCAGTACTGGAAATAAAATATCTAGTCAGCTTTTCTTCTGTCAAGATAATACCAGAGATGCCTACACACATCGAACGTATGAAGGATCTGTTCTCCCTTGTTTACTGGATCTGGAGAGAAAACCGAGAGATCAATACTGAACTCTGGGAAACCTTAAGCATGAGTGTAGGGTTAGTCTTCAGAATGACCCTATCCCACATTTCCATATCCCCAAAACACCAGCTTCTCCCCTATTATTAATGATTCCATTTCAGCTATCTTCCTTCAAAGGCTTCATACATTACTAAGTACAACCTTAACTACCCCTAACCATTTTCCTGCTCTCTCACCCCCTCGTCTCTTCCAATCCAGCTGTCACAGGTAATCTTCTGCTCTAGGCATTCACACTTTTCCCTTCTGTTTATGCTTTTCATTCATCATGCTACTCCTCTAATGCAGTCCCATACACCTACCTGCACAGCCTCCCAACCTGCCCGTCTTCTCTCAGATGTTGTTTTACCTTTTTTGTATAGTCCCCTTCCCTCAGGATAAAAATGCTTTCTTCCCATGTGAATATTTGCCATCCCCACCTGTTTTCCTTATTCTTGCAGTTGCACTTTCATACTGTTCTCTTGCTGTCTTCTTCCTTCTGTTTGTTGCTAATTTGACATCTATCTGTACTTTCTCCTATGCCTCCCACACCGGACATCATTTCCTGAACAAGTTTCAGATTCTCTTCTGTGTCATGGATTAAAAGCATAGTCATCCAAATACACCTGTCGAGCCTCTTATTCAGTAATGCAAATCTAAGGGGCTTGAAATGAAGCCTATCTAAGCATGCTATTTTTAAAAGTTACCCCTTCTCTTCCAGTATCCTGAACTTTTTAAATTCCTTTCCACTCCAAAATGTAACAGACGAATTGTCCAATTCTGTCCTTTATGCTGCTGTTCCCTGTTGTGAGCAGCACTTCTCTTATTCCCACGTCCTTGTCTACTGCTATGACCCCCTTTGTCCTCACCACTACATCCTCTACAGTACCTTGGGGCAGGTCAATAGTTCCTACAAAGATGACTTACATAGGTATCCTTCTCGTCTCACAATCACCTTGGATATTTTCAGTTTCATCTTGGAGAGGGTTAGGGCTGGGGACATTTCATATAGAATCTCTCTCAAGACTTCTCTCTCTGCAGCTTGTAGGCTATGCCTACTTGCACACATCTTCATTAGTTTGTATTTACTTGCCTTCTATCTCCTTAGAGTACCATTCCATCTGACTACGTTTCCCCTACCACACACTCCCTTTTGGTTAAATGCATTCCTCTTTTTTCCCTGCCTCTTTCCTTCCCTCTCTCCTTGTGGTGCAATATACTACTAACAAGCCTTTGGTTTGCCTCATCTCCCTCAATCACCTTTGCCTGCCCTTTTCCTTTTATTCTGGTTTCTATGGCTACATTTCCTTTTTCACTTCTCTTTTTTAATTCATGCTTCCCTTTTTTATCATCCTTTGCTGTCCCATTTCTTACACTCTTTCAACTTCTTCAACCCATGTCCAGCTGTCTTATGTCTGTCTACTTCCGACATTTTGCCATCATGACTTGAATGCTGTTCTCCTGCCATCCCCTATTCTCCAGTCTCCCATTGTTCCTTCCTGTCTAACTAGCCAACTCACTGCAAATTCTATCTGAAAATCCTTCCATACAGCCCCACCCCCAATATGTGACAAGCTATACATATCCATGTACCCTAAATCTCCCTGAGCCAATTCCCCACTCCGAACACCTAAAAAACACCATGATCAAATGCAGGAAAAGATGCACTCTGCCCTTCCTTCTCCCTCCTTGAACATTCTTCTAATCTTGGAAATCCAGTTGCTTGATTCTTAATCTACTCTTTTGTTTTCTATCTGCTTGGGCAGAAACAACTGTGTACCTTCCTTTTACTATCATGTTCCTTTACTTAATAAATTCTTTCTAAAATTCTCAAGACCAGAACAGTACTTTGGGTTATGCTATTTCCCTACAGAATAAAAGCTAAGAAACAAGGAACGTTTCTAGATTCTCAAGCTTCTCATGCCTCCAGTACTGCTTTGCTGTATTTAGGTGCAGGAGTAGTGCTTTCTCACTAGTGAAATACAACTGAATTTATCAAACTGACCACACTTTAGCCAAGCATGAAGGTTACTACTTGGAGGGAGGGGCTGTTTCTCCCTACCCAAAGGTACATCATCCTCAAAATTGATTATGACTAGTAGGAACACTGGGTGCATAATACCGTCAGTCTTGGAAAGCTGCATGCTGCTGTGTTTTATAATCTCAGATATAATGAAGCACTGATACTGGCGCACTTCCCTATGTCATGCTATGAACTCAAGAAGAATAGGAAGTGCCACAGACGGTTCTGATATGTGACCTGGAGATGAAGCAATTATGTTTAGCATGAGGGCTTGTTACACACTTAAATGTTAGAATATCTCTTTAAATTAGATGCATGGATACGAGGCTGAATTATTAGTGTGAGTGGTGCAGAAAGATATGTGTCGTGCAACAGTCTCCAGGACAATGCTGCTGGGCTCATCTCAATAAGATTAGTAAATACTTTTTCCTCTTCCTCTCATCAAGTGCAAATATACAGTCCTTCTTTTGTATGCTTGTGGTCCTCTGAACAGATGTTTCAACTCATTTATGCACTTAACATGAATAACTCTTACCTACCGGGTAGTTCCCATGTACCAGTCACAATGTACTCTCCTATACCAACCTCCCCAAAAAAAGAGAACAATGTATAAGGTACATAAACCTTTTCTTGGTTAACCGTATGTCTTGCCATACAACACAGACACACACACACACCCACACACACATAAATGACACATATATACATATATATGCATAACAGATGCAATAATTTGGCACAACATTAAGTTCAGTAAGCAGTTTACAATGTCAAACCATGGATGGAAAAATGGAATTATGCTTAACAGAGCTTTGTGAAGAAGATGTAGCCATAATGACTGAGATGGGTTATGCTAGAGGGATAGCAAAATATCATTATATAGAGCGGTATGAAGACATTAGAACAGGTAAGTAAGAATAGTTACAAGAAAGGATACCATCGGGAGAAGATAGAGAAAAAGCAAGAAAGGCATGAAGAAGGACAAGGAGTAGAAAACAGAAGTGTGAGATTCAAAGAAAAGAGGCAAGTGAGCAAGGGGATGACAGGATGAGATGAGGAAGTATGAAACAGGGATAAAGGGGTGTGTGAGAGAAAGGCAGAGTTCATATAAATAAACTTGAATGAGTGCAGCTGTACTTTTGCTTGTGTGAAGAGGTGCTCCTTGAGCATCTTGAAGTCCAAGTACATGTAGAAATCTTGGATTAAGACGAGAATGGAGTCCCATATTTTAGGTGCTAAAATGGTGAATGCATGGGCAGTCAAAAAGTTAACTTTTTGGAACTCCTGATTACATTAAATTATAATAATGTAATAATTAAATGTTATTAAATAATTTTGTTAAATTTTATCCTGTGTATAAAATAGCACCATTTGTTACAGTGTGTTTTAAATGTACAAGTAAGAAATTAAACAAAATCCTGCAAAGGTAAACACCATGAAAAACTTCTCCAAAGCTAACTGTGGGCTCCTAAAAACAGAGGTGGATAACTTCACGGCACCCATGAAAAATGGAGAATAGTTGCATGACCGCCGAATCATACACTGATGCACTGTACAAACGCATATAGAAATGCATGGATCTCGCCATACCCAACAGAACCAAGATGCTTTCCTCCAAAAAAAGGAAGCTAATCTGGTGGTCCCCTGCCATAAACAAACTCTACAACAGAAGGAGAAAACTGATGCAGAATAAGGTGGTCCCAGGACTGGAAAAACTCCCTTACCAGCCTCAACAAGAACTTGAGATCCCTCATCAATTCCTCTAAAGCTAGCTATGAAAACAGAATTGCAGCAGACAGCAAAGAAAACCAGAAGGCCTTCTATAGTTATGTAAAGAATCTCCACGGCAATACCCAGATTTGCTCTGAGCTACTACACAATGGTACCTCCAATACCGAGCTAACAGATATTGCCAATATACTGGCTGACAGACTCAGTGCAAACTTTACCCCTCTCCCTCGCCCAAGGGACCAGTCACAATACCAGTAGATTGCCAGGCACCCATATTACTGCTGCACAGGTTAAAACAGCACTGTCCAAGGCCAAGAATACAGCTTCTACAGGACCTGACAATATCCCTGGCTTTGTTCTACATGAACTACAGAGTGACCTGGTACCTCACCTGTGTGCCCTGTTCAATCATAGCCTCACCTCAAGCATTGTCCCTACCAAATGGTGCACTGCTACAGTCATCCTTCTTCACAAAGGAGGAGCGACTACAGACCCTGGGAACTATCGTCCCATTAGCCTGCCGAGTCTGATATGCAAAGCTATGGAACACATCATCATGGACCTAATAAACAAAGATATAGGGAATCTCCAAACTCTGGATCCCACAAAGTTTGGTTTTGTGAAGGGTAGGCCGTGCCTGCTCAACTTGGTCAACTTCTCTGAGTCAGTCACCAGAGCTGTGGATGAAGGCAAGATGGTTCATACAGCCTACCTTGATCTGGCCAAGGCCTTTGATACCATTCTCCACTCAGGAATCATAGAAAAACTCACTAAGCTAGGCATCAACCCCTGTATCACTAGGTGGGTTGCAAACTGGCTCACAGGTAAAACCTACAGTGTGAAAGTAGCTGACTCCAAGTCAGACTGCCGACCAGTCACGAGTGGGTCCCACAGGGTTCGGTCCTGGGTCCTCTCCTGTTTGGTATCTACTTCTCTGAAGTCCAGGCCAACACGAAGGGACTCTGGCTGACAAAGTACGCAGACGATTGCAAGTTTGGAGCCATTATTAACTCCCCGAGTGATGTTGACATCCTTCAGAAAGGCCTCACTGAGACCAATGACTGGTGTCAGAACCATGGCCTTAAGCTTAGTGCCAAAAAATGTGTAGTCATCCCCTTTGGGAAAACCCAGTTCTCATGAATTATCACATCGATGGTAGTCCACTGAACACAGAAGGCGTTATAAGAGATCTAGGAGCACAGGTTGACAGCAACCTCTCTTTTGACCACCACATTGACACTGCGGTCAGAAAGTCCTTCTATGTGGCACATCTCATTACGAAGGGTTTTGCATCCAGGAAGAAAGAGGTCATGTCTCCCCCTACTCTTCCCTCATTAGGCCAATCATGGAGTACAATGCCCCATTTTGCATGTACCTCACTAAACATCTGCAACAACTGGAGAGGCTGCAAAAGTACCTCACAAAGAGGGTCCTAGGCCTTAAACATTTGTCCTAGATGGACAGACTAAAAAAACTCTTCTCTGTCTCACATCACCTACATAGAGGCGATCTCTGCTTGACTTAAAAAGCCATGCTGACCCAGCTCTGTTAGAAATGCTACATCTAAAGAAATCCCAATCCCTCAACACCACATGCTCCAGAGACTTCAACCTAATTACCAAAATCAACAGAAAGCACAGTTGTGTACACTTACCATAAATGTAGATGTTCAGGTGTATTCACTGTTGCAGTAGTTATCACACTTAGATTATTCTGTCAGAGGTAGCCCTCAGTCGGCCCGAATACGGCTTAGTATTTCTGCGTCGGTTGCTGTCGCTCCAGGACTGACATCAGACAGTCAGTGGTATAAAATCAGGCAGCCGTCATTACATCAGTTTTTCTTGCCCCAAATGTCAGGAGCCCCCAAACAGGGAGTTAGGTTATGGTGGAAGAACACCACCAGTAGAAAGTTAATACCAAAAATCTCTGTAAGGAGTGAGGAAGAGAGAGAAAGAGAGATGGGGGGGGGGGTGGAGGGTGGAAAACCAGGACTGCAACAGTGAATACACTCGAACATCTGCATTTGTAGTAAGTGTACACAACTGTACTATGTTCTTAGTGTTTCACTGTTGCAGTCATCACACACGGGTTGATTCCCAGAGCTGAAGAAAAGGGTGGAGGCAGTCAAGAAGACATGGGGCTGGCTAGGATGCCCTGCAAGACTGCGGTAGCAAAGTTTGCCCTGGATTTGGAGAAGATAGGCAGGTGGTAATGCTTGGTGAAGGTATGAACAAAATGTTGCAGCCTCCGGGATGTCTCTGGTAGGGACCCCTCTGAGAAAAGCTGCAGAGGTGTAGGTTGCCCTGGTGGAATGCATCCTGACCCCTGTAGGGGGCAGTTTTCCGTGGTATTTGTAGCAGAAATGGATATAGTGTGCTATCCATTTGGAGATTGTTTGTTTGTATATGGCCTTGCCCTCTGCCCCTGCTGCAAAGCTGACTAGCAATTGGTCAGTTTTCCTAAAAGATTTAGTCCTATCCAGGTAGAATCTGAGCTGTCTGTGCACATCTAGAGAATGCAGAATCCTTCCCCCTTGTTTTGAGGGTTAGGGAAAAAAGTGGGCAAATTAATAGATTGGTTGAGAGCCACACCGGACACCACTTTAGGCATGGAAGTTGGGTTAGTTCTGAGGAAGACCCTGTCAGCATGAAAAATGATGAAGGGCTCTACAGCCATGAGTGTTTGTAGCTCTGGAATTCTTCTAGCTGAAGTGATAGCCAGAAGCAAGGCTGTTTTCCAAGAGAGGAATTTTAACTCTGCTGAAGCTGCAGGCTCAAAGGGGGTAGTGTGAGCTTTTCCAACACAAAGTTAAGGTCCCAAGCTGGGGTAGGAACTCTTCTGGGTGGCCTTAAATTGTTAGCCCCTCTTAGGAACTGTTTGATGAGAGGGTGAGAAAAGAGAGGTGGCTCTGTGCTGTAATGAGAAGAGATGACAGAGGCATGAATTTTAATAGAAGAGAAGGAAAGACCCCTGTGAAGTAGATCTGCTAGGTAATCCAGGATGAGAGGTAGGGTGGGCTGTGCTGTTTCAGCTCCTTTAGCCTGGATCCAGGTGCAATACCTTTTCCACTTGTCAGCATAGGATTTTCTAGTGCTGGGGCATCTGGGCTCACGTATAACATCCAGGACTTACTTGCTTAAGCTGGCAACTGGGGGAGAGATCAGGGAATAAGCCAGGCTGCCAGGTTCAGGGTCTGCAATTGTGGATGCATAAATTCTCCATTCTGCTGGGTCAGGAGAGTTGGGATCTGAGGTAGGTGCCATGGAGGCAGGGGTGACAGACTGCGCAGTAGTGCGTACCAGTGCTGGCATGGCCAGTCTGGGACAGTCAAGATTGCTCTTGGTTCTTCTTCCCTTATTTTAAGTAGTACCCTTGTAAGTAGAGGTAGAGGGGGAAATACATAAATCAAGAGGATTACCCATTGGAAGGATAGGGCATCCACTTTCCAGGCCTTGTTGTGAGGTTCCCTGGTGCAGAATTTGCTGAGCTGGTGATTGTTGTGGGAGGCAAAGAGGTCCACCTTTGGGGTGCCCCATTTCTGGGTTACAAGGTTGAAGGTGCTGTGGTCTAGCTGCCACTCGTGTGGGTCTAGGAGGTTTCTGCTTAAGTTGTCTGCCAGAGAGTTTTGGGAGCCTAGCACGAATTATGCTAGCAGGTGAATTTGCATGGCTGAAGCCGTGTGCCAAAGGATCATGGCGTGCCTGCAGAGGGGATAAGAGTGAGTTCCTCCCTGCTTGTTGATGTACCACATCACTGTGGTATTGTCTGTTTTGATCAGTAGAGGCCCTGGGGAGAGTAGGGGTCTGAAAGCTGTCAGAGCATGCTGAACAGCTAGCATCTCTTTTTGGTTGATGTGCAGATGTATTTGATTTGGGCTCCAATGGCCCGGAATGCACCTGCCATCCAGGTGTGCACCCCAGGCATAATCTGATGCGTGCGTGGTTAGGGTCTGGGCAGCATGGGGTTTTGAAAAAGGAAGGCCCTTGTTGTGGTTGCATGCTGCTGCACACCAAAGAAAATCTTTCTTTAGAGAAGGTATCATAGTTATGATAGTTTCCAGGTCCTGAGAGTGTTGACACTAAAGGCTTTTTAGGTACCACTGAAGTTTCCTCATATGCAGTCTGGTATATGGAATGAGTAAAATGCAGGATGCCATGAACCCTAGAGCTTACAGGATTTTCCATGTGGATAACTGGGTTCTGGTGGCTAGTTGAGAGAAGTAGCCTGTCAGATAGGCTTGTTTTTCTGGAGTAAGGAATGCCATCTGGGATGCTGTGTCCAGGCTTGCTCCCAGGAATACAATTTTCTGAGTGGGGACTAGTTTGGATTTCTTTTCGTTTATAGTATACCCCAGGGAGGTCAGTAGGTCCTTTACAAAGGTCAGGTGCTGTAACAGCTTTTCCTGACTGTCTGTCTGAATCAGGCAGTCATCTACGCAGGGGTAAATTTGAATATTCCTTTGTCTGCAAAAATCAATAGCTGGAGCCAGGCATTTTGTGAAAACTCTGGGTGCAGTGGATAAGCCAAAGGGAAGAGCAGAGAACTGAAAGTGCATAGATCCTGCCCTGAAACGTAGATATTTTCTCCAGGAATCCCTGATTGGGATGTGTTGATAGGCCACTTTTAGGTCTAGGGTGGTTGACCAAGCATCCTTGGATAACATAGGAAAAAGATGCTGGAGGGTGAGCATTTTGAATTTTGGTATCACCAGGAAGGTGTTTAGAATTGATAGATCGAGGATTGGGCGCCAGGTGCCCTCTTTTCTGGGTACCAGGAAAAGCCTGGAATAGAAACCTTTGGCCTATCTGGTCCGCAGGAACAGGCTGTATTGCCCTCATGGAGAGCAAGGAATGGACTTGGTTTTGGGCCTCTGCCCAGTGGTTTGGAAGAAGATCTGGGAACCCTTTTGGGGTTGGCAGAGTGTGGAAATAAAATTTCTATCCCTGGGACACTATGTTGAGGACCCATCGGTTGTTGGTGATGGAGGCCCATTTTTTTGCATGAGAGGATAGTTTTCCTCCTAGGAGCACAAGCAGGTGGGCAGAGGTAAGAGGTGGAGTTGTAAAGTCATTGTGAGTTCTTTCCATAAAGGGGTGGCTTAGCACTCTCTGTTTTTGAAGAGGAGGAACTCCACTGCTTAGATCTCTACATTCCCTGGGACTGCTGTCTGGGGGGTCTGCTTCCCCTAGGCCCTAGGTCTTGCTGAGCTGGCCTTGAGGGGGCCGGAAAGGACCAGTGCTTGGAGGGGCAATGTCTACTGAACCTCGGAGGCTGGACCTGCAAGAAGTCTTTAACTTTCTGCATAGATTTAGCTTTTTCTTTCATCTTTTTTAAGACCTCTTCTGCCCTGGTGCCAAACAAATTGTCTTTGTTCAATGGTTAGTCCAATAGTTTTGATTTGACATGGTCTGGTGAGGTCTGTTCCTTAAGCCAAGCATGCCTTCTAAGTACAGAACCTGTGGCTGCTGCCCTGCAGGATGCTTCTAGGGCGTCAAAGCCACATTGCAAGGTAGGTTTAGTAACTTAGCTTGCAGAATGCATAAGCTCCTGTAATTCGTTACTTTCTGCACAAGCCAGAAAGGTAGATATTTTTTGTTTAAGGAGTTCCATTGTATGTTGCTGGTATTTCAGCATGTGGAACTGACAACTTAGTGCTCTAATGGCAAGAATGCAGAGGTGTATACTTTTTTACCCAATCTGTCTAAAGCTCGGGAATCCCTGTCCGAGGGGGTGGAATTCTTAGCTGTGGTTGCTTTTATTCCTTTAGGTCCTTGGGAGATGACCTTTGGGTAAACAGTACGATTTTTGAAAATAAATTTTGTGAGTCAGGAACTCTGTAATACCTGTCAGGTTTCCTGGCAGCAGGTAGGAGGGTATCAGAAGTCAAACTGGATTCCATAAAGACATCATCCACAACATCCAGGACAGAAGGAATGGCTAAAGGTCTGTGCTGTGGTAAATCTAAGAATTCCCCCGAGTCTCATTTTGGACTGAGGATAGTCCTGATATTCCCATTGAAAATGCTCCCTTAAAGTATGTAGGGTTTCACCAAATGAAAAATCCTCTGGAGGAGAGGCAGAAGGAATGGATTCCTCTGCATCTGAATCCTCATATGCAGACAAGGGTTGCATGTCTTCATATTCAGAAACTTCAGAGTCATCAGACTCCTGGTCAGATAAAACTGCTGGGGACAAGTCTCTTTTTCTTTTGGAATGGGTAGGCTGGCTTCCCCTAATACGCATGATAAGGTCTTCCGCCATTTTAAGCATTTGAGATTGAGGCATGGAAGCAGGTGCTTGAGCTTGGGTCATCGTTTTTTTAGGTATAGTTCATACCCTGGGCCTTAGAAACTCAGTAATTTTAGAAAGAACTGAAGACACGAAAGAAGTCGTTGGTTTGTGTCGAATATCGGTAGTGTGAAGAACTCCCTCGGAAGCCGGTGCCTGCTCAGCAGCTCTGGACCCATCCAAGGTAGAGACATCTGCAGGATCCTTAGTCAAAGAAGAGTCTTGCGGCATACCAGACCCTGAACGGGTCTCAGAAGCGGCCTGCGAATCCACAGAAGCGGGCATTAGGGGCTGCGAAAGCACCTCAATGAGGACCGGCAAACTAGCAACTGGCTTAACGGAAGTGTTGTCGGCAATTTTGGACCTGTGTGGTCTGCCTCTGTCTTTAGCCTTACGTTTTTTCAGAAGATCGGTAGTCGGACGGCTTACCGAAGCCATTTCGGAATACATAGATTGAGAGTGAAAATATTTAACAACGTATAGTTCTGGCGTTGAACAAAATCGACAGCGAGGGACATCGTGGTCTGGGCCTAAACAGGTGACGCAGTAAGAATGGAAATCTCGGTGTGGTATTTGCTTTCTACAGGTGAGACAATAGTTAACTTTTTCTGACATCGGTTAGAGCAAGAAAAAAGGACCCCCAACGGACTTCAACTTCAATTCGGAAACGAAAACTCAGGTAGCAGCTGACCGGCACTCGTGCAAACTGCTTCTGCTTCGGGCTCCTTGGCAAGAAAGACTGATGTAATGGCGTTGGCTGCCTGATTTTATACCACTGATGACCTGACGTTAGTCCTGGAGCGACAGCAAATGACGCAGAAATACTAAGCCTCTGGTATTCAGACCGACTGAGGGCTACCCCTGGCAGGATAACCCAAGTGTGATGACTGCAACAGTGAAATATGAAGAAAGTACAGTTGTGTACACTTACCATAAATGTAGATGTTTAAGTGTATTCACTGTTGCAGTCATTACATTTGGGTAATCCTGCTGGCAGGTTGCCCTCAGTCAGCCTGAATTCCAAAGTCCTGGGTCCTGCGTCGGCCGCTGTCACCCCTTCCATGACGTCAGGTCGTCAGGGGTATAAAAGATACAGCCGATGCCATTTTCTTTAGTTTTTCTTGCCCCAGATGTCAGGTACCCCCTAAAAGGGTAGCCAAAATGTATATACATATAAATGCATGCAACAATATAAACTTTACCTTCATCTACAAGCAAATACACCACATAGGTTGTATAAATCAGAGAAGAAAAGATAGGTTCCATCAGAAGAAAGGGGGATGGCGGGTGGGTAACCTGGACTGCAACAGTGAATACACTCGAACATCTACATTTATGGTAAGTGTACACAACTGTACTATGTTCTTCATGTTTCACTGTTGCAGTCATTACATTTGGGTAGAGTCCCAAAGCTATGGATGGGAGGATGGAGCTAAACAGCATTAGGAGCAGCTATGAGGCCCTGCAGAACTGCAGTGGTAAAGCCTGCCCTGGATTTAGAGTAGAGTGGCAGATGATAGTGCTTGGTAAAGGTGTGCACTGAACTCGAAGTACCAGCCTCTAAAATATCCTTGGTTGGTACTCCCCTGAGAAAGGCTGCTGAAGTGGCTGCAGCTCTGGCTGAATGTGGCGTAATGCCCTTAGGCACTGGCTTGCCATGGTGTAAGTAGCAGAAACGAATGCAGTGGCCTATCCACTTTGAAATATTCTGCTTTGAGATGGCCTTTCCTTGTGATCCTGCAGCATATGCCACTAGTAATTGTTCTGTGTTTCGGAAAACTTTGGATCTGTCCAAGCAGAATCTAAGCTGTCTGTGTACGTTCAAAGAATGCAGAATTCTCTCCCCCTTGTTCTGTGGATTTGGATAAAAAGTTAGCAGATGAATAGTTTGGTTAAGAGCCACACTGGACACCACCTTAAGCATAAATGTTGGGTTTGTCCTCAGAGAGACCCTGTCTGGATAAAAAAATGATAAAAGGTTCCACAGCCATGAGTGCCTGAAGTTCTGAAACTCATCTTGCAGAAGTTTTTGCTAGGAGCAGAGCTGTTTTCCAAGATACAGATTTTATATTAGCCATAGCAGCTGGCTCAAAAGGAGGCAGGGTGAGTTTTTCCAAGACATAGTTGAGGTCCCATGCAGGCATTGGTGATCTTCTTGGAGGCCTTAAGTTTTTGGCTCCTCTGAAGTACTGTTTTAGTAAGGGATGAGAAAAGATTGGTGGCTCTGTATTGTAATGAGCCGAAATGGCAGAGGCATGAATTTTAATAGATGAAAAAGACAGACCTTTGCCCAGCATCTCAGTAAAGTATTGCAAAATCTGAGGAATATTTGGCACACCTGTATCAATTCCTTGTGCCTGGTTCCAAGCACACAATCTCTTCCATTTTCCAGTATAAGATTTTCTAGTACTAGGCCTTCTGGCCTCCAAAATGACATCCATCATATCTTTACTGAGAGGTGTGTTTTGTATGACTACATTATCCGCCATGCTGCCAGGTTTAAAGTCCTGAGTTGGCTGTGCAGGATCTGATTGTTTTGCTGGGACAGTAGATGAGGTATCTTAGGTAAAGTCCAAGTTGGACATTGAGACAAGCTCCTTAGTATTGGATACCAGTACTGGCGGGGCCAGTCTGGGGCAATTAGTATCATCCTTGGCTTCTCCTGTCTGACCTTTAGGAGTACCTTGGGGAGGAGAGGCAGAGGGGGAAATGCATATACTGATAGGGCGTCCACTTTCCATGCCTGTCTGTGATAAATCCTTGTGCAGAATCTTTTTAGTTGGTAGTTGTGAGGGGAGGCAAATAGATATATGTCCGAGCATCCCCATTTCCTTGTTATGCTGAAGACTTGTGGATCCAGGTGCCACTCATGGGGATCCATGAGGTTTCTGCTTAGGTCTTCTGCCAGAGTATTTTTCCTTCCTGGCAGGAATTGTGCCTGCAGGTGTACTTGGTAAGTCAATGCTGTGTCCCACAAAGTCATGGCTAGTCTGCAAAAAGGGTAAGAATGAGTGCCCCCCTGCTTGTTTATATACCACATGACCGTGGTGTTGTCTGTCTTTATCAGTAGTTGTCCTGGATGAAGTAGGTCCTTGAAGGCTGTCAGGGCATTTTGAACTGCTAGCATCTCTTTTTGATTGATATGTAGATGCATTTGGTTTGAGGTCCATGTGCCCTGAATGCATCTTCCTGCCATGTGGGCCCCCCAGGCATAATCTGATGCATCCGTTGTTAGTGTTTGCCTGGCTGGGGGTAATGTGAATGGCTGTCCCTTGTTTTGGTGACAAGCCTTTGCCCACCATCGAAACTCCTGCTGCAGGCAGGGAATGAGAGTAATCATAGTTTCCAGGCTGTGGCAATGTTGAGTCCACACACTTTTTAGGTATCTTTGAAGTTTCCTTATATGCAGTCTTGCATATGGAATTAGTAGGATGCAGGATGCCATGAAGCCCAAAGCCTGCAGAATTTTTCTTGCAGATAACTGGGCCTTTGTTGCCAGCATTTTGAAATAGGTAGTCTGTTGCCTTTATTTGTCTGGTGTGAGATAAGCCATCTGGGCAGTTGTATTTAAGCTTGCACCCAGGAATATTATCACTTGAGAGGGTACTAGTTTTGATTTCTTTTCGTTGACTGTGTACCCTAGGCATGTTAGAAGTCTTTTCACAAACGCCAGATGCTGTAGAAAAATGTCCTTGTTCTCTGCTTGAATTAGACAGTCGTCCAAGTATGGATATATTTGTATTCCTCTTTGTCTGCAGAATGCAATTACTGGTGCCAGGCACTTTGTAAAGACCCTGGGCGCAGTAGGTAAGCCAAAGGGCAGTGCAGAGAATTGGTATTGCATCGAGCCAGCCTTGAATCTGAGGTTATCTTCTGCATATTTGTCTGATTGGGATATGCAGGTATGTCTCTATTAGGTCTAAGGTCACAAGCCAAGCGTTCTTGCCCAGCATGGGCAGAAGCTGCTGCAAAGTCAGCATCTTGAATTGTGGTATATCCAGGAATGTGCTCAAAATAGATAGGTCCAGTACTGGCCTCCAGGCCTTGTCCTTTCTGGGTACCAAGAACAGTCTTGAGTAAAATCCTTGTCCCTGCTCTTGCTCTGGTACTTGTTGAATGGCCCCCATGTCCATGAGGGATGAGACTTGTTTTTGTGCCTCTGCCCATTGATTTTTTGGCAGATCTGGCCAGCTGTTTGCCTTTGGCAGGGAAAGGAAATGGAACCTGTAGCCTTGTGACACGATATTTAAGTCCCACTTGTCCTGGGTTATAATGTGCCAATTTTGAGAAAAAAGTGCTAATTTTCCCCCTAAGGGGGCTGCCAGGAAATAAGTGCTTGGTGCAGACAGGGGGAAGTCATTGGGACTGTTTCCTGAATGGTTGTGATTTGTCTTCTCCAACTTTGGAGGTAGAAGCCCCCCATTGTTTTGTGCAGAATGAACCTTGCGCCTGGGATGTGCCTCTCGGGCGTCTGGGTCTGCCCCTTTGAGGTCTGTCTGACACAGGAAAGGACCATTTCTTTGTTGGCCAGTGTCTACTAAACCTAGGTGGCTGTACTTGTAAAAAATATTTGACCGTTTGCATAGATTTAGCTTTGTTCTCCATTTTCTTTAACACCTCTTTTGCCTTAACATCAAACAAGGTATCATGCTGTAAAGGTGCATCTAATAATTTAACTTTGACATGATCAGGCAGATTTTGTTCCTTTAACCAAGCATGCCTCCTAATTACAGAACCCGTAACTGCGGCCCTGCAGGAGGCCTCCAAAGAATCAAAACCACATTGCAAAGTATGAAGTATGCTTTCCAACTTGCTCAGCTGCATGCAATAAATCCTGCATTTCCTTGTTTTCTGCACATTCAGAGTTTAACAACATTTTCTGTTTAAGCAATGCCATGACATGTTGCTGATATTTGAGCATATGAAACTGACAGTTTAAGGCTCTTATAGCCAAGGTAGCAGATGTGTAAACCTTTTTTCTCAATCTATCCAGTGCCCTAGAATCTCTGTGAGAGGGGGTAGGGTTTTTTGCAGCGGAAGCCTCAACTCCTTTGGTACCATGAGAAATAGTTTCTGGGTCTGCAGCAGGGTTTTTAAAAAGGAATTTATGAGAGTCAGGAACCCTGTAATATCTGTCAGGCTTAACAGGAGCTGGAGGTAAGAAGTCAGGGGTAAGACTAGACTCCGAAAACACATAATCTACAATGTCTAACACAGGTGGGATGGCTAGTGGCTTGTGTTGACATAGTAACAGGAAATCCCTGAGCCTCTTTTTAGAGACTGAAAAATCTTGGCTCTCCCAGTGGAAATGCTCCCTCATGGTATGTAACGTTTCCCCAAAAGAATAGTCCTCTGGAGGAGAAGCTGACGGTATAGATTATTCAGCATCAGAATCCTCATGGGGGGAAGAGAATATTCCTGATCAGAAGAGGAATCAGAAGAAATGGAAACCTGATCTGAAGATTCATAGTCAGTCTCTTGCCTAGGCCTCTTATCAGGAGGGGGATGAGAACCCCAGACAGGTAATCAAGTCTTCGGCCATTTTGAGCATCTGCTTTTTGGGCATGGAGGCCTGTCCACGTGGCTCTTGAGTTTGCTTCTTTGCCTTTGAAGTCGGTTTAATGTATAGATGTTTAGGTCTGAATACACCCTCAGAAGCCGGTGCCTGCTCAGCGGCTCCAGACCCATCTGAAGGAATAGTGTCTGAGGCTCCAATACCTTGAGTTTCCAGCTGCATAGCCAACTCCACATGGGAGTCGGTAGCGGCCTGCGACTCTAAAGTAACGGGCATCAGGGGCTGCGAAAGCACCTCACTGATAACCGGCGAACCGGCGACTGGCTTAGGAGAAGCTTCGTCGTCGGTTTTGGGCCTCGGTTGTCTATCATTTTCTTTGCGTTTTTTTGTGAACTCCGGTAGTCTGATGGCTATCCGACGACATTTCCGGATAATTAAACCTGCATCCAAAATAGTTTAATGCAAAATCATACCGATGCTTAATAGTGCGTTGGTTAAATCTAGCACAAAACCGACAACCTGAAACAGTATGGTCAGAGCCTAGGCAAGGAATACAGTAAGAATGAAAGTCCTTATGAGGTATTTGCTTCCCACAAGAAATACAATTATTAACTTTTTCTGACATTGGTCTGGAGCAAGAAAAAAGTTTCCCCAATGGGGTACTTAGCTTTATAGAAAACTTCGGATCTGAAACTCGAACCCGAAAATCTCAGGAGTCGGCCAACTGGCACTTGAGAACTGCTTCTAATTCGGGCACCGCGCGGCAAGGAAGACTAAAGAAAATGGCGTCGGCTGCATCTTTTATACCCCTGACGACCTGACGTCAGGGAAGAGGCGACAGCAGCCGACGCATGACCCAGGACTTTGGAATTCAGGCCGACTGAGGGCAACCTGCCCGCAGGATTACCCACATGTAATGACTGCAACAGTGAAACACGAAGAACAACATCATGCTGTTTGGACAGGTTCATAACCCAGAGACTGCCCATGCTATGGAATAGACTTCCCATACATGTCAAGCAGAGCACCTCACTGGCCCTCTTCAAGAGAAATCTTGATGAGTGGATGGGAAACAGAAAATTCACCCTAAGGATCACTCCAATGGCTTTATTCAACAGAGGCACCGGGAACTAAGGTCGGGTGGCACAATGCCAGGGTAATCCTACGGGCTAGGCTTGTAAAGGCCCCAGGGCCATTAGCCTAGTACACACCTATGAAGCTATGACCCTATATGAACCAATAATGACAAAACTGTCCAATTCACAACATTTCAAACAAAAAGACCACTCAAACTTTTGTCATTACAATCTATCAATAACAGTCAATATGCACAATCTCTGCAGATGTAAAAGTCATCTGAATAATTCCACATTAAAGAGATCCATAACTACTGAAAAGGTTGCTGCTAACAAACAACTATATATGTCAGTATTTCATTCTACTCTTTTGGATTTTGGCAATCTGATCTCTGACACCACTGCTTCTAAAACCAACTTGTCCATCTGGCAGGTATCAGTTCATGTATTGATGCTGTTTACATAAATGTTTATATAAATGACGCTCACTCCATTTGTAAATCTGCTTACATATTCAGGAATGCACTGTGAAACTGGCTTTCCTCAATTATTTCATAACAGGCAACACTGCACATTCAGAAAAAAAAATAGGAAGTGCATTTACTTCAAAGAGATACGTTACAACTGAACTCTAACCATACCTCTCTACCTGTCGGTGCAAGAAATCTGGACAAAGCCAAAAATAACGGGGGTCAAAGACCCAAAAATAGGGACAGATTTTAAATGCTATTCCACCACAAAAAGAGAAGTGCAAAGTGTGTTTTTGTTCATTTCTGCTGACTTTCATATCTGTTATTTTAATAAATTTAAAAAGATCAAGGTCAAATTTAAAAAGATGTGTTAACACTGGTTGGTTTGTTTCTTTTTGTGGTGCAATATCTTTATCTGTTTTGTGCTGTGGAATTATAGATGATTTTAAATGTTGTTCCTATAAACTTAAAAATTACTAGAATAACAGGTTTTGCATTATTATGTATTTCCTTAATGATATGAAGTCTAAAACTCAACTATCTTATCATTTAGTATTATTTAGTGACTTTAATTCTCCACTACTTGCCAGAACACTGCAAAATTTATGAAGATCACACCAAAAATATCAGGCAAAAAATCTGGACATTCTGCAAAAATCTGGGCAGTTGATAGGCAATACTAACCAAAGTACTATTTGACAAGACAATTATTGAAATGTTATAGCATTCTTCACAAGTGGGAAGTCCTCTACCAAACAACCCGATGTCCGGCCAGCATTAAACAGCTTTAAGCTACTGCCATGGGATGTTGCACGTATGCTCTGACATCAGCCATAAAAGGACGTCACTCCGCCTTTGGATCTGATCTAGGTTTCTTTTTCTGAGGTTCTGTCGATGGCAGAGTGAAACAGCCAAATGATCTAGAGGACTTTTTTGAAGTCTCCTTAGAAGTAATTTTAGGGTGTTGAGTCCCAGTAATTGCTTCTGAAAAGGCCATAGGTAGTAATCTTTTTAAGATTATCTTATTTTTATGATCCACAATAGCTCGCAGGTTGAAATTTTTACAGATAGAACAATCTATGTTCAGGTGATCAGGGCCCAGACAACACACACACACACACACACACACACACACACACACACACACACACACACACACACACACACACACACACACACACACACACACACACACACACACACACACACACACACACACAGTTCACATGTGTCTGAAAATGGAAGCTTAAGACCACACTTCTTAAACCCCAAAGTGCTTTTTCCGACATCTTTTATAGACATTTGGAAAAAAAGAAAAGGAGAATACAAAGAAGAGGTCATAAGGGAAAGGGAGGAAAATAGCATCAACAATGGTACGCAAAAATACATCAAAAGTGTAGCAAGAAAAGTTAAAAGGATAACAAGGGAAAAAAGAAATTATACAACAATACCAGTGATGGTATATAAAAAAGAATACACTATGTGTAAGAATAGGGTAGCAAGAAAAAACAGGACAAAAATCACTTATCTGAAAAAATGCTCAAGAGCCGAGATGACCACGTCTCTTTCGTGGGAAATGAGATCTGGGGTATGTTAGAGGTTGGCACATTATGGCTAGGGAAGAGCTCAAGAGCTTTTAGGTGACACCGAGCTATAGTAACAGCTGAATCAGATCCGAGAATCAAATCTGTACCCAATAGTTGAGGAATGAATGAAAACTGACATCAGATCTACACATTTCTTGTATTTTCTACTGTCAGTTTGGCCTGGGTCATGCCTGAAACGGGTCTGTTGACCAGAAGACTTACCTGGTTAACAAATGAAAACATAACAAATGATGAATTAGCAATGAAACATTCAGCAAAAAAATAAATAAACTTCCTTTTGTAGTCTGGCCTCTGCTTAAGTTCCTTGTTATGGGTCTATATCACAAAGTTAAACGATAAAAAGAAAAAAACGAAAGTAGTAAATGTGGAACACAAAGAGCAGCGATTTTTTTTCCCAGGGGGAAAAAAAAATTACTGTTCTGAAAAAAAAAACAAAAAAAACCCCAACAAATCCAAAGACAAAACCCCCCCTACTTAAATATACCAACTCCGAGCTCGCACCACAGTGGAGTAAATGGCAAAGTCCCGAAAGCATCCCAGTGATTTTTTTCCCTGGAAAAAAAAATTTGCTGTTCTGTTCGACATTCAGTGCTTTCGATTTTTAGAGTTCAATATAAGAGTGTTCTCTCTTATCGTTCAACTTCGTGATATAGACCCCCTTGTTGCTGTTCACCCCCTATATTATGTACAAAGCATTGTTTTTGTTAACATGTATAACAAACTGAGAAAGAACATTTTCAAAGCAACACCAAAAATAACTGATATAAGAAAAGGAGCAAGAGAGAGAGAAAACATAATATTTTAGAAAAGGAAAACTGCTGGAAAGGACTTGTTATTAGAAGAATATTGCTAGCTTTTCAATGTTTAAGTTAGGGAGTAGAATGCTAGAAGTTACTGAAAACAAAACAATTCCTCCTTTACTTTGAAGAGTGAAGTATTCTAACTAACATTTAAGGCTACGGTCCTGTCTACTTAAGAAAGAATCAAGTTTCTCATATTTCTGGCATTGTCAACTTTGCCTACAAGGACTCAGTGAGAGAAAGAGGGACAATACAAGAATTCTAGTACAGACCAAAACCTACAAAGAAAAAAAGTGCACACAGACAAAATTAAAATAAATGGAAAACTACTGAAACTGCATGAAAGTGAAAAACATTAACTAGTTAAAAATAATTCAGACATAAAATAAAGGAGTTTGAAAAAAAACAGCTGTATCTACAAAGTGAGAACAATGATGGTAGGAAAACATACGGCTGCACTAAATGTGGTACAGTGTGAAACTGAGTATAATTGTGGCTGCCTGACCTACATAAACATGGACCTGGGGCAACTGAATATGCATTCTCATGCAACACAGTCATTTAAGCTACACCACACAGACACACAAAACCGTACACTATCTTCTTGAAATTCAAGAAACAGAAACATAATTCATCAAAAATGAAAAGCTACTGAAAAAGTAAAAATATTAGAACTAATTCAGGGGAAGGTACAGCCTAAGGCTGACATCAAATTGCTTTACTAACCTGTATTACTCGGAGGTTCACATCTTCTGCTTCCAGTGGGTAGGCACTGGTACATTGTAGAATGCAGAAGTCAGGATTAAAAGCTTTTACTGTCTTATAAACACGGCGCATGGTATCCATGCTTTGCATTCCACTGGAAATAACCATTGGGCGACCTACAGGGCACAACACAGACAGGCATTAGCAGTCATTCAGTTTCCCACATTTGCTACTCTTAGTATTACTGTGAAAAACATTCTATGTAAAAACTTTCATGAAATGAACCACAAACACACTATTCTTACAACAGACAGAAATGTGCCACAATAACATCAATAAAACACTGGCATTTGCTGCAAGACCATCTTCTAAAGTAATATGCATCTGCTCCTGGCTGTTCTCATACAACAAAGATAAGGCCATGCAGATCAACGTAACAAAACATATCAACCTGAATCAATGCTGTGAGGAAGAGACACATTGGAGAGTGCATGCTGCAACTTCCATTACAAAAACTAATTAAGAATACTTGCCTTTCTTTGCAGTTTTTTCTAAATAAGGGAAGTTGTTGGTATCTCCAGATCCCACTTTAAAAAATGGGACATTGAGCTCATGGAGGAATTCAACTGCCATCTGTAAAACAAACCAAAAAAGTGTAAATCTCTGACCTAAACAATGCAATCAGACTTTAAAGTACATTACATTATGCAATTCACTAAAATATATATTTCCTAAGACATTACGACAAAAATCAAAACAAAGCAGGCAAAGAGAATATGCATCATAAATGAAAGCTATCTACAGCTAACCATATTATGCAGCACCCATATTGTTTTTCTAAATCGTGACTACTAATTCTGCAAGCACTAACACAGGCCTCATGCTATCATACCTGCTGATGTTTACTGCTTTTCACTCTTTTCAGTTATTTCAGCTTGAAAACAGAGAAGGAACATTTCTTGTAGGCGAATACCCAATGCTATAATCAGTACTGGGAATATGCCAATGAATTATGGAAAAGTCTCCGTACTTACTGAATAGCGAAGACAAGTTTTACTGTTACTGTGACTTCTGCTTGAAGTACGGTTCTACATGATCATACCATAACAGTAGGTGTCCTACTTTTCACTGTTGCAGTATTCACTACATGAGGGATCTCCTACCAAGGATAGCCAGTATACCAAAGTCTTTCCATCCTCCCACCCAGAGAAAACCCAAGCAAACACAAGGAGGACATGCAGACCCTGCAATGAAGGCACCCTACCGAGAATCAAACCAGGGAACTTCTTGCACATTAAAAATATGAAAAAATGTTCTGCTTCATTCTGAAAGTTTGGATAGAAAACTAAGAGCTGAGCATACTAGTTAAGAGAAATGGCTGAAATAACCTAATGCATAAATGATGACTGCCCTTTAAGGCCACACTTTTGTTGTAAAAGACGGAAGAGGGCAGGTTGCTTATCAAAGCTGAAATCCTATCTATGGTCACATACAAACAGAAAACATACTTTCCAAAACTAATACTTAATGTTCATCTGGTTGAAATGGAGATGAAGCTAACTCTTCCAAAGTGAAGTTGAAAAGCTACAGAAGTAAGATCTGCTTGGAGGCCACAGACTGAGAACGTACTTCAGGAAGAGTGTTTTACACATGACTCACCTGTACCCCACAGAAAAGCTGATAATATGTGTAGAAGTGCAGCATGTGCACTGCAATGGAAGAATATGATAACTTCTGCTCGTTGACAAGGTACTCGCCATTTTTTTTGTTAATACGGCACATAACTACAAACAAAAAATAGCAATAACATTTCAATGCAATTAGTGAAAAATAAGCACATAAAAGCATTTTGGAGAGAAGCAAGGCCCCCCCCTGAACTTGCTAATGTGGGGGCTGCACTAACTCTGAGGTTGCTGCATCTCATGGAATGGAGAAATTGCAGGCATATCCAAACCTCAATCTTCCAGGACAAGACCCTGTAATTACATTACGGTGTTGATCACCAACATCTCACAAAAGCCTGGTTCTTGGTAAATTCCTTTTAAACAGAAGGTTTAAATACTCAGAGAGTCTTGGATCTGGATGATTTCATGGCATTAGGCCCTTTACGGCAGTCCAAGATACAAACTTTTTTTCCCATTTCTAAAAATACTTCACTGTAGATCTTCTACCTTAATTTAGGATGCTTTGAACTTGGCTAGTAAAAGAATCATTACGTAGTAGTATTTCATCCACCAAGCACAGAGGTTCAGTGTCTTGATGTTCAGATAAAATTTTTACTCTGATTAGTAAAAACTTGTGTAAAGGTAAGGGTCATGGGGGAAGTGTGGCTAGTGGCATAAACACAAAAGTACCATGGCTGTCTTATCCAAATGGAATTTTAATGTCAGTTCTTTCCTGCTTCTCCTCAAGAAGCAACTTCTGCACAAAAGGGAATGGACAGAAGGCACACAGCAAAGTCAAGAGTCCAGGGAAGTGAGACGGCACATACTGTCCAATCAGTCTTATAAAAATGTAGAGAGAACCCAAACCTGAAGCATACAGGGACAAATTCCTACCTAGTACCCGACTGACTGGAGTCACAGACACTAGAGAGGTTGTTCAGAGGAGGGCAGGCTTAAGTAACTGATGCCAGCTCTTCCATCCTGAAGGGAAGAAGGCAGAAAAGCCTGCTGCGTAACACCTATCAGTGGTTAGGAGTCTGCATGCAGAACAGGCAAGGCAGGCTCATGCTGATACAGTGCACGTGCTGAGTCAGGATGGGAGTAACGTAAGGAACAACACGTCTTTTTCATTAGGCATCCATGGCTGAGTCCACAAACCACAAATTGGTGAGGGGTTAGGTTAGGGGGAAGACCATCAAGGGACTAGCATCTTTCCAAATACCTTAGGCTCAACTCTCACTTTCCACAGGAATGAATGAGCAAATAAGGCTCTACAGACAAGAACAAAAAGGCCTCACAGTTCTTGTCCAGTTCAAGGAAGCCTGTCTCTCACTCTTGGAGGGAGCAAAGGAGCTGATGGTGTGCACGAAGAGGAGCCACTAGGCAAGTTTCATAAAGGTGTTGATTAAAAAAAAATGAAGACACAGAGAAACAAATGTTACGTACTTACCACAATGCTAGATCTGTATTATCTGTTTTTATCCGGCTCAACAGATGGAGTAGCATATCCAACTGAATCCAAACTCTGCGTCTGTTTTCAAGCTCATAAATTGTGCATTCATTCAATTCCCTCTTGTTGAATTTACCTGCTTATACCTAGCACTATATCTAATAATAGATAACAAAAATTCTGAATAACCTAGCAGCCAAGAGAAGGATAAGGAGTCAGCTCAAGGCCATATGCATGGCGAGGCCCTGGCCAGGTCCCTTCAATTAAGGGCCACCAGATGACAATTTAGGACAGGGGAATGGAGGGAGGGCAGGTTGATCAGGACGGAAGAAAACATGGATCTAGCATTATGATAAGCACATAACTTTCATATCAGATGTTGTCTTTTCCATCTGATTCAACAGATGGGACTGATTCCCCAGCTAACAGTAGCCCTGGGAGGTCTCATGGGAGGATATTCTGAAGAATGGTGGTGCCAATGGATGTGCTGGACCAAGAATGCAAGCCAAGCTTGTAATAAGAAAAATGACATGAACAGCAGA
This sequence comes from Protopterus annectens, assembly GCF_019279795.1. Classification (NCBI taxonomy): domain Eukaryota; kingdom Metazoa; phylum Chordata; order Ceratodontiformes; family Protopteridae; genus Protopterus; species Protopterus annectens. The sequence goes on from NC_056728.1 coordinate 583,365,854, forward strand.
CCAAGTAACTGAAGCACATCTCATCTACTTGTACTCTAGCAAACAAAGCAGTCAAAGCGGTCACTGATCTGGTTGAATAAGTCTTGGGTTTGTGAGGTACAGCCAATCTTTTTCTTCATAGACTAAAGCACTACAATCAGGAAGCCACTTGGATAATGTAACTTCAGAAATGCCCTGGACCAATTAGGTCTTTGGGAAGGAAAGAACAAGCTAGTCTGTTTTTCTAATGTCCTTTGTATGACTCAGGTAAAACCTCAAATGTCAGTGGACATCCATCAATTGTAAACTAAATTCCTCCTTGTTAGAGAAATTTTGGGAAGAAAACTGGTAGGTTAATTGTCTGATTAAGATTAGCTTCTGAGGACATTTTGGGAAGAAAATGTGGACTGGTTCGAAGGGATACTCTGCCCTTATGAAAAATCCAGTAGGAAGGCTTGTAAGATCATGCTTGCAACTCAGAGATTGTCCTAGCTGATGTGATTGCCACTAGGAAAATAGTTTGCAAACACAGAAATTTCAGTTCTGCTGAAGCTGCTGATTCAAAGGGGTTGGATTAGGGCCTGAAGCATTAAGAGAATATCCCAAAGAGGAGCTGGATCCCTAGATAGGGGGTCTAAGAAAAAATGTTTCTTTTTAAAATGCCTTTGAAATTTCAAAGAAGCAATGGAATTGTGGTTTTCTCCTAGATGAAAGTTGGATAAAGCTAGATGAACCTTAATTGTTTAAAAACTAGCACTTTTCTGGAACAACCCCACAAGAAATTCTACACTGAACAGTAAGAGTGCTGAAAAAGGATCTAATCCTTTACAGGAAGTCAAGACAGCAAACCTTTTCTACTTGCTTTTGTAAACTTTTCTCGTGTTGGGTTTCTGTGATGAAGATAAAATGTGAAAAACTAATGCGGACAACCTGGCATCCTTGGCCATCACTGGAACTGGAGGAACCATGCAGTCAGTTTCTGGGCTTTCATGGTGTCAGTGAAGCTGGCCAGACAGGTGATGCAGAAGGTCTGGAAGAGGGTTCAGTAACTGGGAAGGTGTTTCAAATGGGGCCAAAGGAAGGGGAACCAGACCTTCAGAGATCAGAAGCGGGACATCATTACTGCCGTGCACCTTATGGCTTTCTATAGAAACTCGGTTATAAGGGGAAAAAGTGGAAATACGTACTGGAGACTTGGGGCCAACTGTGAACTACAGCATCCCTCAGTGACTGTCCCTCTTGGGGGGTCAGATGGTAGTAGCTGCTGCACTTTAGATGGCTCATAAAAAAAAAAAAATCACAGCACAGCTGGCACCAGAGACTAAAATCACAGTTGCCACTGACTGGTTGAAGGACCCCTTGTGAGGTAGAAGAACAGATTTGCTCAGTTTGACTGCCAAGACACTGAAAAGTACAGTTTTGTACCTACCATAAATGTAGATGTTCGAGTGCTAATACAGCTGCAGTCATAACAGATGGGTTCTCCTGCCGTCAGGCGGGTCCTCGGTCGGACGAATTCCAAAGTCTAGGTCCGGCGTCGGTTGTGGTCGCTTCTTCCCTGGCGTCAGTGCGACAGGGGTATAAAAGAACCAGCCGATGCCATTTTCTTCAGTTTTTCTTGCCCCAGATGTCAGGTGCCCCCAGAAGGAAAGCAATACATAAATTTGTGTAATAAAGCAATGCCATATAATCAAAATACAGTAGTGCAAGCAAATACATCAAGAATGAATACCCAATCAGGTTGCATGAGGAGATGTTAGCCAATAGGCCTGTCCCAAGAGGGGAAGGAGGGAGGGAAACCTGGACTGCAGCTGTATTAGCACTCAAACATCTACATTTATGGTAGGTACAAAACTGTACTATGTTCATCGTGCATACAGCTGCAGTCATAACAGATGGGTAGAATCCCAAAGCTAAGAAAGGGGTGGTAGGCACTAGGTGGAACTAGGAGGAGCCAGAATGCCCTGCAAGACTGCAGTGGCAAAGCCCGCTCTAGATTTGGAGTATAGTGGAAGGTGGTAGTGCTTGGAGAAGGTATGCACAGAACTCCAAGTGGCTGCTTCCAAAATATCTTTGGTAGGAACTCCTCTGAGAAAAGCTGCAGAGGTAGCCGTGGCCCTTGTGGAGTGAGATCTGATGCCTGTAGGTACAGTTTTGCCATGAAAAGAATAGCAAAAGCGTATGCAGTGGGCTATCCGTTTTGAGATTGTCTGTTTGGAAATTGGCTTTCCTTGAGACGGGTTGGGATGGTGGCCTAATGGTTAAGGTGTTTGCCTTAGAAACACAAGGTGCAGGGTTTGAGTCTCACAAGGGATAATTGGCTAGGCTTAAAATGGCTCACAAGGGCAGTTAGCTTAGTACTAACCTATAATAATAATAGGATACAAAGAGCTGTTCTGATTTTCTGAAAGGCTTTGTTCTGTCCAAATAATAACGCAGTTGTCTCTGGATGTCCAAGGAATGTAGTAATTTCTCCCCTTTGTTTTGAGGATTAGGATAAAAGGTAGGTAAGTGTATAGCCTGATTCAAAGCTACCCTGGATACCACTTTTAGCATAAAGGACGGGTTGGTTCGTAAGGAAAATCTGTCCTGATGGAAGATGATAAAAGGCCGCACAGCCATGAGAGCTTGTAGTTCCGATACCCTACGAGCTGAGGTAATAGCCAGAAGGAAAGCTGTTTTCCAGGACAAATATTGCAAATCTGATGAGGCAGCTGGCTCAAAAGGAGGCAAGGTCAGTTTTTCTAGAATGAAATTGAGATCCCAAGCAGGTATTGGTTGTTTCCTTGGGGGTTTTAGATTCTTAGCCCCTCTGAGGAACTGTCTTAAGAGTGGGTGAGAGACTAAAGGAGGATCAGTGTTGTACTCTGCAGAAATGGCTGAGGCATGGATTTTGATGGAGGAGAATGAAAGTCCACTGCTTAGCAACTCAGCTAGGTACAGTAATATTTGAGGTAAATTCAGTTTTCCAGGATCCTGGCCCTTTTTCTCATTCCAGACACAAAACCGTTTCCATTTTGCGGAGTAAGCTTTTCTAGTAGATGGCCTTCTGGCCTCCAAAATGACATCTTGCACCTCCTTGGAGAGTAGGGTCTGTTGTGATGCTAAGGAATCTTCCATGCGGCTAGATTGAGTGTTTTTAGCTGACTGTGAAGAGTTTTGAAGCTGTGATGAGTCAGAAGAAGAGGCATTAGAGGCAGGGTCCATGGTGGGGAATGCGTCAGGCTCCTCAGGAGTGGGTACCAGTGTTGTCTTGGCTAGTCTGGAGCAATGAGAATCATCTTTGGTCTGTTTGCTCTGGTTTTTAATAGAACTTTGGGCAGCAGAGGAAGAGGTGGGAAGGCATAAACTGTCATTGATGTCCAACTGAAAGAGAGAGCGTCCACTCTCCAGGCCTTTGGATGAAAAATCCTTGAGCAGAATTGTGTCAATTGGTGATTTTTGTGGGAGGCAAAGAGATCTATGTCTGGCCTTCCCCATGCTTGAATTACCTCTGTAAAAACTTGAGGATGCAACTTCCATTCGTTTGGATCTGTCATATTTCTGCTTAGGTTGTCTGCCAGCGTGTTTTCCTTGCCTGGCAAGTACTGTGCTTGTAGTTCGATTTGTAAGTCCAGGGCCATGTTCCAAAGTGACATGGCCAGTCTGCATAAGGGATATGAATGGATTCCTCCCTGTTTGTTTATGTACCACATTACTGTGGTGTTGTCCGTTCTTATCAATAGTTGACCTGGTTGCAGAAGGTCTTTGAAAGCTATAATAGCATTTGTTACTGCTAGCATTTCCTTTTGATTGATGTGAAGATGCTTTTCTTTTTTGGACCATTTGCCCTGAATGCACCGATCTGTCATGTGCGCCCCCCAGGCGTAGTCCGAGGCGTCTGTTGTGATGACTTGATTTGCTTGAGGCTTGCTGAATGGGAGACCTGTGTTTGTTTGGCATGCTTGAGCCCACCACAGAAATTCCTTTTGAAGACATGGAATTAGTGGTATTATTGTTTCCAAACTGTGGCTGTGTTGAGACCATAGGTTTTTCAGGTACCATTGAAGTTTCCTCATATGCAGCTTTGCACATGGGATTAGTAAGATGCAAGATGCCATGAATCCCAGAGCCTGCAGGATTTTCCTTGCAGTCAGCCTGGTGCAATTTGCTAGTGTTCTGAAGTATTGAGTTAGTTGCCCCTGCTTCTCTGACGTGAGGTAGGCCATCTGGGTGTTTGTGTCCAAGTTGGCACCCAGGAAAATTATTTTCCGAGAGGGTATTAGCCTTGATTTCTTTTTGTTGACTGTGTATCCCAGAGAATTCAACAACATTATTACATAAGCCAGATGTTTCAGAAGAATGTGCTTGCTGTCCGCTTGGATTAGGCAGTCATCCAAATAGGGGTATATTTGTACCCCTTGAAGTCTGCAGTAGGCAATTACTGATGCCAGACATTTCGTGAATACTCTGGGCGCAGTAGATAAGCCAAAGGGCAATGCAGAGAATTGATAATGGGTTGAACCTGCAAGAAATCTGAGGTATCTTCTGCAATTTTGTCTGATTGGGACATGCAGGTATGCCTCCTTGAGGTCCAATGTTACCAGCCAAGACTCCTTGCCCAGCATGGGAAGAAGCTGCTGTAGAGTGAGCATCTTGAATTTTGGTACGAGTAGAAATGTGTTTAGGATGGATAGGTCCAAAATAGGTTTCCAATGTTTTTCTTGCTTGGTACCAGGAATAGTCTGGAATAAAACCTTGACATTGTTCGTGCGTGGGGTACCTCTTGAATAGCTTTCATGTCTATGAGATCTGAAATTTGTCTTTGTGCCTCTGCCCTTTGATTGTGTGGCAGGTTTGGCATGCCTCTCATTTTTGGAAAGGTGTGAAAATGGAATCTGTAGCCTCTGTTTATAATGTCCAGGATCCATTTGTCTTTTGTGACAATATGCCAATTTTTTGAAAATAATGCCAGTTTTCCGCCTAAGGGTGCTGCCATTTGAGTCTTGCTTGGCATGCAAAGGGGAAAGTCATTGGGCTTGCTTTCTGAATGGTTGCGAGTTATCCTCACCACCTCTTTGTGTAGGAGCTTGCCATTGTCTGCCTCTAAACGATCCTTGGGATTGCCCTCTGCCCCTCGGGTGCCTGTATCTACCTCTTTGGGGTCTGTCCGTGGCTGGAAAGGACCAATTTTTGGAAGGCCAATTTCTACTGAAATGTGGGGGTTGTATCTGTAGAAAATCTTTCACTGTTTGCATTGATTCAGCCTTTTCCTCCATTTTCCTTAATACCTCCTCAGCATTAGCACCAAATAATACATCCTTTTGTAGAGGGGCATCTAGTAATTTAGCTTTGACATGATCTGGTAAGGTTTGTTCCTTGAGCCAGGCATGTCTACGTATGACTGATCCTGTAACAGCAGCTCTACATGAGGCCTCTAGAGCATCAAACCCACATTGTAAGGTATGTTTACCCACTTGTTCTGCACTATGCATCAAATCCTGCAACTCCTTCAAGTCTGGTTGTTCAGGTTGTGACATTTTACTTCTCAATTGTGATAACAAAAACTGTTGGTACTTTAGCATATGGAAATGACAGTTTAATGCCCTCATGGTTAAGATGGCTGAGGTATATACCTTTTTTCCCCACCTTTCTAAGGATCTGGAATCTCTCTCGGAAGGTAATGGATTTTTAGCAGTGGAGGCCTTAATTCCCTTGGGGCCCTGTGAGATGGTTTCTGGGTCAGCAGCATGGCTTTTGTATAGAAATTGGTGTGAGTCAGGAACCCTGTAGTACCTGTCAGGCTTGACTGGGGCTGGAGGTAGAGAATCCGGGTTAAGGCAGGCCTCAGAGTACACATCATCTAGTATGTCCAAGACAGGAGGTATAGCCAGAGGCCTGTGCTGAGGTAGCAAGAGAAATTCCCTAAGCCTTTTCTTGGAATCTGAATAATCTTGGCCTTCCCAGTGGAAGTGTTCCCTTAAGGTATGCAAAGTTTCCCAAATGAGTAATCCTCTGGGGATACAGAAGGAATGGACTCCTCTGCATCAGAGTCTTCAAAAGGGGAGTAAGAATGTTCCTGTTCATCAAAGTGCTCTGATATAATGGAGCCCTGATCAGAGGAGGGGGATTCTTCCTCCACTCTGGGCCTTATGTCCGGGGGGGTTGAGAACCCCTGATAAGAGTAATTAAATCCTCAGCCATTTTAAGCATCTGTTTTTTAGGCATGGGGCCTGGAGATGGGCCCTGTGTAGCTTGTCTCTTAGAATGCATGGCTGCTTTAGACTTAGTGAAAGCCTTGATGGAAAAAGAAGTGGAAGGTCTGAAGACACCTTGAGAGGAGGTAGACCTGTCCACATTTTGAGATTCACCGCCAAGAGTGGCTTCGGTATCTGTAGTCGGGGTGTGGGCTGAGGAGCCTGCGACCTCGGGCACAGGAGACACTGCCAATGAAGTGTCGTCGGCAGTCAGGAGCTGCGTAGGTGCCTCGCTGAGAACCGGACCACGTGTAGTCGGCTTATCTTTGTGCTTTTTAGACAAAACTGGAGTCGGAGTATCCAACGACATAATATAGTTAAATGTTTTGCCAAAATAATGCTGGGTGAACTCCGCCCGACGCTTAATGGTGTGTTTGTTGAAATAGCACAAAAGCGACAGACCGAGATGTCGTGGTCTGGGCCTAAACAAGGAATACAGAAGGAATGGAAATCCTTATGCGGTATTTGCTTCCCACATGAAATACAATTATTAACTTTGTCTGACATCGGTCTGAGGCAAGAAAAGTTTCCCCAACGGGGTACTTAGCTTTCAAGAAGACTTTGGTTGCAAAATCTTCGTAATTTCAGGAGCTGGCCGACCGGCACTTGCGAACTGCTTCTGCTTCGGGCACCGCGCGGCAAGAAAGACTGAAGAAAATGGCGTTGGCTGGTTCTTTTATACCCCTGTCACACTGACGTCAGGGAAGAAGCGACCACAACCGACGCCGGACCTAGACTTTGGAATTCGGCCAACCGAGGACCTGCCTGACGGCAGGAGAACCCATCTGTTATGACTGCAGCTGTATGCACGATGAACATCCCCCAGGTATGTGTGTTGCCACCAGAAAGTGTTGAGAAGTCAATGTCCATTGCTACATTCTCATGGCTTCCCAGCATAATGGATTTGAACTGGTTCTCCCTTGCTTTTTCAGATATCCACCCACCTGTATGCTGTCAGTCTGCATGGCTATTAAACCCTTGGGGAAGGAGTCCTTGAAGGCCTTCAACACTAGGACTGCCTTCATTATCAAGACCATGTTAGAAAGCTTGTCCTCTGTCGTCAACCATGTGCCTTGAACCATCTTCCATACTAAATGTACCCCCCCCCCCACCATAGAAAGGAGGCGTCCATGGTCACAGTGGCTATGGAGGGTGGAAAAGCGAAAGGTCAACTTCATGT